>NW_020173198.1:13724349-13854932 GCF_003031525.2 Neophocaena asiaeorientalis asiaeorientalis | reverse complement strand
GGCCACAACAGTGAGAGGCCCGCGTACCCCCAAAAAAAAAAAAAAAAAGTGTAAGACACTTCAAAAACATCTAGATAATGTATCGGTAGTTCAGTGGTGAAAAATTCAAGGAAAAAATTTATAGCTGTTTAAAAAAAAATGTAGCAAATATGAGAGATTGTCACAACAGCATCCATTACAGCCGGCTCTCCCTCCCTGCTGCTGGACAGCACAGGAATTCTCCCTTTTGGAAATGTACTTTCATGTCCTGTATCCTTTAACCAGGTCACCTGGATATTGATATATATATAATAGAAATTTTATTTTTTAACATTTTGTTTTGATTGCAGAGTCCTGGGAAATTTGGGGAAATAAAATATCCAAGTACAAAGAGGGTCATTAGTTATTCCATCTCCCAGAAACAATCACCATTAATGATGGTTCCTTTTTTGTTTCTATCTTTTTCACATCAGTTAGGGATGGTAAGATATTTCATTGTCTAGTTCTGTTGTATCAAGATTTTGAACAATTCTCCATTGTTGGACATTGTTTTCAGTTTTCCCCCATTGTAAATGGTTGTCCTTGAATATATCTCTTTACATTTTTTTTTTTTTTTTTTTGCGGTATGCGGGCCTCTCACCGTTGTGGCCTCTCCTGTTGCGGAGCACAGGCTCCAGACGCGCAGGCTCAGCGGCCATGGCTCACGGGCCCAGCTGCTCTACGGCATGTGGGATCTTCCCGGACCAGGGCACGAACCCATGTCCCCTGCATCGGCAGGCGGACTCTCAACCACTGCACCACCAGGGAAGCCCTATCTCTTTACATTTATCATACACAACTTTTTTAGATTTTTAAGTTCTGCTCTCATTTTTTAAAGATCTTTTTTGATGTGGACCATTTTTAAAGTCTTTATTGAATTTATTACAATATTGCTTCTGTTTTTTTATGTTTTGGTTTTTTGGCCACGAGGCATGTGGGATCTTAACTCCCTGACCAGGGATCAAACCCGCAGCCCCTCCATTGGAAGGCGAAGTCTTAACCACTGGACTGCCAGGGAAGTCCCTGCTCTCATTTTTAATTCAAGAGCTCCTGCTTTTTTCTTACGGATCCTTTATAGCACCCTATCGTTGTTTCTATTATGCAGTATGTTCTAAGCGTCTGAAAATATCAATTACATAGTTGAAAGATATTTCTGTTTACTGCTCCTTGCACTCTCTGTGCCCTCTAAAGTCTTTTGAGCTTGCAAGTCATCGCAGAGGCATTCCCAAAGGGTCCTAGTTTCTGGGCTTTCCCTTCTCATTTCAGAGTGAGGACTTCAGGGCTGTTGAGTGGTGCTTGTTGAATGGCAGGATTTCCATGGTGAGTAGGTTGAGCCGCTGTTTTCATTACGGGATCCCTACATGTTAGGGGAGAAGGAACAGTTTTTCTTTGGCCAGTTAACTTAGGAAAGATTCTTCCGATCTCCCGCCTGAACTGTAGGACTGGGGACACATAAGAAAAGCAGGACAGCAGTGGTGATTCCCCTTTGGTGAATGATCATGATTGAAAGGAAGCAGTCACCTTTACTGAGTGATTACCTCCTTGGATTCATGTACACAGGGGGATAGCTTGGTTCAATTAAGTTCACATGTCACCAGGCATGTATAGTTATAAGGGGAGGAAAAGGTAATTCCAAGAGGAAGCCCAACAGAGACAAGAAGTCGAGGCACTGTAGGAGAGTAAGGAGACCTCAGTGTCAGAAGGGTGGACGACACCATCACATTGGGGAATGGTCAGGTGAGGGGTGCTAGGGAAACTGACCAAGGATGATAGGGGCTGTGTGGTGCAAGAAAGGGATGTCTGAAGGGATGTTCTGGGGACTCACAGGTAACAGTGATGAAAAGTTACAGGGCAGGACCATGGACAAGATCGGGGCATTGCAAGTGAGGAGGGCCATGAGCTGGGCACCTGTGGTCTTGGGTGGGTCAACTGTGCACATGAAAATCTGCAGGAGTTTCGTGAAAAGCCAGAGCGAGAGGCAGCAGCTGGATCTTCAGTGATCGTTGGAAGCAAGCTGCAGAAACAGGGAAGAGAAAATTGGTTCATTTATGGAGCAACCTTGAAAGAACAGGAGCTTCTGCAAGAAGATTTCAAAGAGGCAATAGGGAACAGAAACATTCCAAAATCAAATAAGCTTTTTAAAAGCCAGAGTTTATTTTTATTTAAATCTTTAAATTGTCCCAAGTCCCAAGGATTTCCAGGTTTAAGATAATATTACAATCAGGTGATAACTGTTGGTTCCTCCATTTCTAAAGCCTCACAAGGATCCTGAGCACTTCTACTCCTTGAAAATTTTTCTTGTATGAAAGCTGATATCTTGTTAGCTTCATGCAAGTACATCAGTCCAGTGAGGAAGAAAAACACAATGCCTGTAACAATCATTGTCTTTACAAGGGAGAAAGGGGTATGGCCAGAGAACAAAGTGATCAAAACACCGCCGAGTAACGATATTATTGTTGCAGCATAGAACAAATAGAAGCATATCCAGAATCTATGTGAAAACTCTTCTTGCGTTATTCTCTGAAACCAGGTCCACTGACGATTAGCTTGAAAAGATGGGATCATGATGAGTTTTAGCTGCAGGGATGAGAGGAAGAAAAAAGTTAAGTTCAGATAAATCAAAAGGTTGACCGTGTGGCTTTGCTTTTATTTTAGATGGAGTTTCAAATTCCATTCATCCTAAGTTAAAGTGTCCTGGTGATATAATACAAAGGGCTAGTGATTAAGACAACCTGGGAGTTGGCTTCCAAGGAACGTTGCTAGAAAATCAGGGATGATTGGTATATAATCCTTATTTATTTTAAATATTTCTTTCAATATCTTCACGAAGCTATTTATCACAAAATTCTGGATCCTTTTCAGAGAGACCACTAGTGAACTGGGTATATCATGTAGTCCTGAGGTTTGCTAGCAGGTATGTAAAGACTCAGAACACACATTGCATTTTATGGGAATAGCAACATTATTTGGCGGTATACCTAAGATTGTTAATCAGATACAGTTGAAATGGAGCACAAAGCAAGAGCCCCATTATTCAATTTAGACACAGATGGAATAGAATGGAATGGAATACGTGCTAAAAGCAACATGCACTCCAGACAAAACATAACAAGGGAACTTTGACCTGCAGCACAGGGACCTGTGTTTTCCTCTCCTCTGCCAGTAGGAGGACCTGAGTGCAATGTTCAACCTGCAAGACTGAAGGAAGCTTCAGGTGTTTCCCACTGATGCTCTTGTCCTTGCCTGAGTGAATTGAAGAGGAGTCTTGAGTCCACCAGACTTCCAAAGGGCCACTTGGGAGGGGCAGAGTTAAGGAAAGAGTCAGTAGGTAACTCTTGTCTTGATTGGCATTTTAACAGACAGATGGGCCACTTGCTGTCTCTGGACCATGCAGGACCCACCTGATGATGGACATGATTTCTAACTAATGTGGTTAAGAGCCACAATCTCAAATGAATCAAGGGATTTACTTCTCCCCATCATTATATTATTATTATTAATCATTTTTAAAAGATTTTTTGGATGGCCATTTTTAAAGTCTTTAATGAATTTGTTACAATATTGCTTCTGTTTTATGTTTTGGTTTTTTGGCCACAAGGCATGTGGGATCTTAGCTCCCCGACCAGGGATCGAACCCCATCCCCCCTGCATTGGAAGGCAAAGTCTTAACCGCTGGACCACCTGGGAAGTCCCTTATTATTAATCTTTAGTTTCTGAGGTATATAGTCCACTTGATCAACAAATCCTGGTACTGGCACATTTTGTTACATTTCAAGAAACACTTAAGAGGCATACCCCACCTCAAGATTATAAAGCGTTACATTTTAATAACTATGGTATTCATTTTAATCCATGGACAATTTTTGTACTTTTGCATGTAAAGGAACTCTCTATTCCCCCTAAATGAATAGCCAAGTAGTCCTCTACCATTTATGGAATATTTCACCCTTGCACATTATTTTGAAATCCTGCTACCCCTATCATACTAAATAACTCTATACTACAAGATGTGTTTTGACACCCTATCTTCCTTTTACATCTAGTCTTTTGCCAGTCCCAAATTGTACTGATTTAGATCCCATTTTGTGATCTCGTTGAAAGTATTCCTCAACAACCTGTCTGTTAGACTTCTCCTGGCACAGGAAGAAAAGTCAGGGCTTATAACTGAAATTGTGACAGAAACAATTTCTTAGAAAGATATTATATTGTATAAGAAGTCTTCCTTTTCAGGAAGGGCTCACTACTGAGTTCATCTTTCTAGTCCTCATTACTGTTTTATGCTCATTTCTTATTTAATATTTATGCTTCTGTGTATAACACAACTACATAATTATATCAAATGACATGATTAACTCTATATAATGATTGAGAATTTTATCCGTTCTATTTCTAACTGGCAATTACAGCCATAAAAGAAAACTACTAAAGTTGTATACCATTGCTTATCACCAGCCATTGAAATGTGTTGCACTAATTCTAAAACTCTTCACTTGAATCCTGGATTCTCTAGGTATACAGTCATAGGAATAATTTTTCCAATCATTTTACTATTTTGTTTTCCTATTTTATTACATTGTCTAGAACAGTGGTCTTCAAATGAACCCACATGTACCCTCAAGGGACACAAAGACCATCCATTCATGTTTGGAAAGCTCCATCAAGCTCCACATTCTCAGTCCCCTGTTGTCCTTCCTACAGCTGCTCTGCCTGCAATCAGGGCATCCCTTTGGCAGGTGCCCTTCTCCCTCTTCAGAGGAGAATCATCTCTCCCATATTTATCTTGCTGTGGTGCATTGCATCAGGGTAGGTATTTTAAAAATATCCAGGGCACCAAATGTAGGCACAATTCAAAATGTGGACATCTATCTTAATAAATGACTAATAACTGGGTAACAAATAGTTTTACAAGAAGAAGTCACTTTTTTTTTTTTTGCTGTTAAAAACTGGAGGAATCAATGAAGTTTTCAGCTCAGGAAAAATAACTCGATAAAAGATCATTTTGTGATTTCTGCATGTAACCTTGAAGGAGTCCAAAATATCAAGTGACATCACTATACCTTCCCATCTCTCTATATGTGTGAAGAAGTTTCTTTCGTTTGTCTGTGAAAAATAAAAGGAAGAAGTGTAATGATGCTGAAATTGGTCTCATCCTAGCAGTGAGAATTCTCTCACTGCTGTAAGAGTAAACATGAATTTTAAAAAGGGAAAAGAAAAAAAGAAAGAACATGTTAAAGAAAGAACATATTAAGGACTTCCCTGGTGGTCCAGTAGTTAAGAATCCGCCTTCCAATGCAGGGGACGCGGGTTTGATCCCTGGTCAGGGAACTAAGATCCCACATGCCACGGGGCAACTAAGCCCACACGCCACATACTGAGCACGCGGGCCACAACTAGAGAGAAGCCTGTGTGCTGCAACAGAGAATCCCACGTGCCGCAACAAAGATCTGACGCAGCCAAAAATAAACAAATAAATATTAAAAAAAAAGAAAGAACATATTATTACATCATTGAAAATGAAGCCCTTACCAAGTGTCCTTTTCATATTAATAACACGATTTGTAGTACATTGTTTTGATCACATGTATACTAATTGTATTTGTAACTTAGAAGAAACTTAACACCTAGAGTCTTACAGTCAAAAAAATTTCAAATTTAGGCTTACATACACACTCTTACTGCAGAGAACTGTGATATGTTGATCAAAAAAGATTTAAGGCATAATGTATTACATTAGGACACAGCTCTAGGTGGGAGTGCATGGAATAAAAAACAAGTTGAAGACAAAGGAATGATGTGAAGTTTCAGATTGTTGATGAAGAGCTCAGTTCATGTATATTTCAAACAGTTGCTGGAGTTAAAGATTCAAATTCAATGCATTCATTTGAAAGTGGTGTAGCAGTTACTTTGAAACATCAACATTTATAATATGTCAAAGCATCCATTGTGAATAATTTAATTTATGATGAACTTTAGAAGTCAACTTAATATATAATGAAAGACAGAATTGTCCTCCAAAAATGTTATGGTTCTTGGGATCAAAGAAATTGAAGATCTCAAACACAGTGGCGAATAAGAACACTGGAAACCATAGAACTGTGTATATTACATTTCTCGGAAACCCTCTGTTCATTTCTCATGCTCTTTGACAAATGCTGATTCTCTTTCGCACATTTAGAGAACATTTCTATTCTTCCTTGACAAACTGTGATGAAAATTTCTAGGGAATTTTTTCAAATACATTCTCAGCATTTGCTGATAAACGGGACTTTCTGCTTTTTTTTTATTAGTACAATGACATTTGATGACTTTCCCAACTTGGATTCACCTCTGTTCCTGAAATAAACCCTCATAGGCATCCTGATTATATTAAAACTATTCAATAATTGTCCTGCACGTAAGTGAGTTATTGTAGGAGAATGCTCTTATATGTAGACGATGTAAGTTCAAGTGTTTAAGGGTGAAATGTTATGAAGTCTACAACTTTCAAATCATTCAAATAATAATAATGATAATTATGTACACATGTACCACAGTTATGACCAAATGATTTGTTGCATCTAAATAAAGTGTGGGTAAGCAATCTTTTGATTATTTAAACTTTTGTGAATGAAAACTATTATGACTAAGTTTTTTTTTTTAAAGGTAGGAATTTATTTACTTGTGTTGTTAGGAATTTTTACATGTATGTTTTAAACTTAAACAAGGCCCCAGTTTTGTCGTGGGGATTTTTATGGGTGCTGAGACTAGGGTAAATCTACCTTTGTAAAATAATTGAAAAGCTTTCCAGCACCTCAAAGGAATCAGCTCCTTAGGCCATCCCTAGGTGAATGTGTGACCAACTTTTAAAATTCTTTGAAGAAAATGGGCTGTTTGGAGTTTCTGTCCTTTCTAAATTTAATTTTGGTAACGTCTGTTTTCCAGAAAATTATTCATGTAACCTAACATGTCAAGTCTATAAGTATGAAGTTGTTCATTATCTTTTTAATAATTTTTGTGTACAATATTTCTTGTCTTATTCATAATAAGTTTTTTATTGACTCGATAGTGTTCACCTATTTCCAAGTAGAATAATTTCCTTTTCCAAAAACCAGCTTTTAGTTGTATCCATTAACCATAGTGTTTGTTTTCCAATTGGTTAATTTTAGATTTTTCCATATTAAATTCCTCCTCCATTTCCAATGTTTAAAAAGCTTTTTTTCAATTCCTAGGTTGAATGCATGTTTTGTGTAATTTCAATCTTGCTAAATAAAGAAAAACGTTCAAGTTTTTACTGAAAAAAATTAGCACAGCTGCCATAAAGAAAAAAAAAACAAAAAACACTAGAGATGAAGTTAAAGTGACAGGATGGGATGAATCTATTTTCAACGTGGAGAAGACAAAGAGTTAAAATCCATTACATACAAAGAATACCACAAATTAAGAAAAAACTAGAAAAATTGAGAAACGGCGTGACAGAAAACCTACATCTGAGGAATTGCAATGCTCTGTGAATCTCAAAAGATATCCCTGACCTTACCTAGTCAGAAGAAAAAGAGCATTCTTAATGACTTCCAATCACATCACTACTTCTATATAAATATTTAAAAAATTGTAGCGTGCTTTACCTGGTATTAAATGCAGCTCTTTCACAACAGAAACCAGCAAACACCCTTCAAGGTGAAATGCTAAGCACAGCTCTTTGTGTTTCTTTTCTAGGAGACAGGATCTTGATTGGATAATTGCAATAACATGGATTCTATGGAGAGCCATTTTCACCTATCAGCTTAGCTTTCTCCCAATTCATCCAATGATAGAAGATGCTGGGGGACTGAGAAACTTCTTAAAGGAGAGACTGGTGACAAACACCTGTTATACGATGGTTAAGGATAATGTGTCATGAATAAAGCCTAGGAAACGGTCATTTGTTTTGTCCCCTGAGCTGTTAATGGTGGTGGTTTCATTTGGCTTTACCTGATGATAGTTTGGTCAAGATGAGGGAAGCCTCCTTCTCAGCTGCCATCCAGTTTGTACCAGGGTTTCCCAGCTGCCCTGAGCCTGAGAATTCCCGGGACCCTTGTTGAAAGCACAATTCACCTGGTGCTTCATGGAGGTTCCGGCAGTGGGACCAGGAGCATGGACTTTCCACGGCACCAGGGGCTTCTTCATACCAGCAAAGGTTGGGGAAACACAGCTTAAAATCATTTACTCTGGGCTTCCCTGGTGGCGCAGTGGTTGGGATTCCGCCTACCGATGCAGAGGACACGGGTTCGTGCCCCGGTCCGGGAGGATCCTGCATGCCGCGGGGCGGCTGGGCCCATGAGCCATGGCCGCTGGGCCTACGTGTCCGGAGCCTGTGCTCTGCAATGGGAGAGGCCACAACAGTGAGAGGCCCGCGTACGGCTAAAAATAAAAAATAAAAACTGATTTACTCTGTGCTTATTTGTTCGCAGCTTCATGGAAGTATAAATGAGGTATAAAAAACAGCACAAATTTAAAGTGTAAAGTTCAATGAGTTTTGACATATGTGTATATCTATGAAAGCACCAGCACAAGTAAGATAGACATATCCATTGCCCCCCAAAGTTTCCTTATGTCCCCTTGTAATCCATGCCTCCCTCCCTCCTATATTCAAGCAACAGCTAGATTTGCTTTCTGTTTCTAAAAATCACTTTGCATTTTATGTAAACAGTATCAAGTATGTAATCTTTTCTGTTTTGTTTTTTTCACTTAGGATGATTATTTTGAGATTCATCCGTATTTTTTGAGTTTCTGTAGCTTGTTCCTTTTTGAGAAATATTGCAAGGTATGGATATATCCCTGTTGGTTTATCCATTTTCTTACTTATATCAGGTTGTTTCCGGTTTGGGGCCACTACAAATCATTTAGGAAATTAAAGAGATAGGATAAATGCCACTTTACTATGTTTTACTGAAAAGGAAATTTTATTGACAAAAACTTGAATACACATAGACTGAAAATATAGATTAAAAATTTTAAATCCTATATATTTGAGAAAAAGATGATCAGAAAACCAATCATCCTTATGTTCGGGAGTTGCCGGGCTTTGAATATATTTTCTTACAGAACTTCCATTTCAGAAGTGCAAGATATTTCAAAAATATCATGGGGATGTTTCCCCATTTCAGTGGTGGAAAAGCCAAGACAAAAAGTTTATGGTTGTGTTTAAAACAATACCAAGGAATGGTCTGTATGCGATGTCAGCAGAAAAGCTGGGTACCATCTTCTAGCTCCTTACCGCTTTTGGAGGGAGTATATTTTCATTTCCTGTAATGTTTCACTGAGCAGCTTAGATAGATCAATCTATTTATATATGTATATGTATGTATGTATATATATGTACATACATATATGCAATTTTATTTTTTAAACCATTTAGGTTTTTTTTACTACCATGTAATAAAAAAGCCTTAGTGAAACTTTGGGAAAATCCAAAAAAATTCAACTAGAAACAAAGTTCATTACTTACCCCACCACTCAGAAACAATCACCTTAACGTCAGTTTCCTATTATGTTTACTTCTTTTTGACATCAGTTCAGGGATGGTAAAATGTTTCTTTATCTTATTCTATTGCATCTTTAAAAAAATTATTGGACTTGTTTCCAGTATTTTTCATTGTAAGTGATTCTTCTTCACTTTATCCCCTCACCTGTATGATACAAAAGTATTGGATTTTGAATTTTTGCCCTAATTTTTGATTTCCAAGAGCTTTTTTTAGTGATGCTTTATAATACTCTATACTTATTCCATTTATACACTGTGTTTCCTACATGTCCAAAATGTTAAATGCAAGTTGAAAGATATTTTTTCTGTGTGCTGCTCTCTGCACTGTTTCTACATCCTCCAAAATCCTTCAAGTTTGCCGATCATGCCAGAAATATTCCTCAATGGTCCTAGTTTCTGGGATCTCCCTTCGTATTCCAGAGTGAGGCACTCAGAGTTGTCAGGTAGGGCTGGTGCACTGGGGGGATTTGTAGGGTGATTGAGTAGGTGGCATAAGTCATCATTTCATTGTGGGAACCCCACACATCTGTTGAGGGAGAAAAAACTTCTCTTTGGTCAGTTATATTAACAAGATTTCACTCTCCATTAGGGCTGAAGGAGTGGGAGACACCTCAAAAAGCTGGAACAGAAGTGGGCAGTGCCCTCTGACGCAGTGATCGTGATTTTAAAAGAAGCCAGTCAACGTTTTGGCATGACTTGCTCTACGCTATAGAGTCATGTACACAGTGGGTAGCTTAAGTGGAATTCTGATGTCCCCAGGCCTGGAGGGTTAGAAGCGACAAAAAATTAGGGGTATTCCTAATGACAAAGTGTCTCTCCTTGACCAAAGGCTCCTCTGAGTCCTCTTCCCAGCCAGGACTCGAATTCTGCATTTGTGTTGGTCTTTGCATCACCCAATTTGAGTAGGAATCTTGCTAAGTCAGTTTAGTGAGAAACCGTCACCCTTGACGGCTGATCAAATTCCTCATCTCCCTACCTCCCACCCCCAGGTGATGTCTAATCACCTTGGCCTGCCTTCTGCAAGAATCCTGTTAGGTCGGTTTAGCCAGAATCACCCCCCCACCCCAAACACACACACACCTAGTGTTTCCTTAGTAAATTTCTATCCAGTGACCACCCCCCCCCACCCTTCTCCTGGGCTATAAATCCCCACTTGACCATGTCGTATTCAGAATTGAGCCCAGCTCTATGCTGAGGTCTCTTCTCTCTCCCCTGTTGCAATAGATCCTGAGTAAACACTGATCTTACTGCTTTAACTAATTCCTGGCTCTGGTTTTCTTGGACATCAAGAAGCAGCCCAGGACTTTCCTGGCGGCCCAGTGGTTAAGACTCTGGGCGTCCACCACAGGGGGACGGGTTCCATCCCTGGTCGGGGAAGATGATCCTGCATGCCGCATGGCACAGCCAAAAGAAAAAAAAAAAAAGAAGCCCAAATGGGACAAGAAGAAGGTGAAGGCACTGTGGGACAAGAAGAAGGTAAAGGCACTGTGAGAGAGTGAGGAGACCTAAGCAAAGGGTTGGAGAGCTCCATCACGGTCAAGAATTGTCATGTGAGAGGAAGGAGAGAAATCAGGAATGTGTGGTGAGGTATGTGTGGTGAGGAGGGATGTGTGGTGAGGGAATGAGGTGCCTGCAGTGATGTTCTAGGGGTCTCACAAGTAGCACTTATGACAAGTTACCCACCTCCATGGTCATGTTTTGTATCTGGTGGGGGAAGAACAGGACATGGCATGTGAGGAGGGCTGTGAGCTGGGCACCTGTGGTCTTGGAGGGGTCAACTCTATTCTTGTTAAAATCTGGAGTTGACAGTGAAGACCCAGATGAGAGGCAGCGGCTGGACCTTCAGTGATAGTAGGAAGAGAACCAGAAGGTTGGGAGCTGCAGAAACAAGCAGGACAAAACTAATTCCAACAAGAATGAGAGAGAGAAGAGACTTCTGCAGGAAGAAAGACTCCATACAGGCAAGAAAGAACAAGCACGTTCCAAACTCCGATAACAAAACCTTTTAGAAGCCAGAGTTTATTTCTGCTTTAACAATACTCAAGGAACTTTCAGAAGGTTAAAAGACCCAATGATATCTGGGTTTAATACAATATCATAGCCAGGTGCTGATTGTTGCTGCCTCTGTTTCAAAATCCTCAGGATGACCCTGGGCAGTTCGATGCCTCACTGATTCTTCTGGTCGAAGAGGGGCGTATTCTGAGTTTCGGCATAATCCATACAAAACCATCCCTCCAGAAATGAGGATAAAAACAATGCCAGAAGCAATAATTGTCATTGAGAGGGAGAAAGGTAAATGATCAGCAAAAAAGGCCACCACAGCAATTTCAAGGAGCAAAATTATTAATCCAGTATAGAACAAATAGATGCGCTTATGGAATTCTTGCGTTATTCTTTGAAACCAAGTCCACTGACTACGAGCTTGAGTTGCTAGGATCATGATGGGTCTTACCTGCAGGATGAGGGGTGGGAAAAAGTTAAGGTTAGATCATTCGAAAGGTTGACAGGAACCTGTCTCCCCATTTGGCATGACAGTTCTTTCGGATCAAATTTTCAATTATATTCACTGAGTGGCCAAGTATCCTGATGGTATAAAACAAAGGGCTACCTCCCGGACAACCTGGGAATTGACTTCCAAAGAAGACTGACAGAAAATCCAGGAGGATGAGTACATATTCTTAATTTTCTTTAACTATTTCTTTCAGTAATCTTCATGAAGCCATCTATCACAAACTTCTAGATTATATCCAGAGAACACTATGGAATTGGGGCATGACCCATAGACCTGAGGTTTGCTAGAAGACTCGGGTTGCATTTTATTGAACTATCAGCCTAAGATGATAGTCATATTCGAGGATTATTATATAAATTAGATATAAATTAAATGGAACACAAAGAAAGTTTAGACACAGATGTAATGTAATACATGTTAAAAGCAACGTGCACTCCAGACAAAACATAACAAGGGAATTTTGACCTGCAGCACAGGGACCAGTGTTTTCCTCTCCTCTGCCAGTAGGAGGAGCCGGGTGCAACGTTTGACCTGCAAGAGAGCAGAAAACTTCCAGATGTTCCCCACAGATGCTCTTGTCCTTGCCTGAGTGAACTGCAGGGAAGTCTTGAGTTCTCCAGGCTTCCAAGGGCCGCTTGGGAGGGGCAGAGTTAAGGAAAGAGTCAGTAGGTAACTCTTGTCTTGATTGGCATTTTAACAGACAGATGGGCCACTTGCTGTCTCTGGACCATGCAGGACCCACCTGATGATGGACATGGTTTCTAACTAATGTGCTTAAGAGCCATTATCTCAACTAAGTCAAGGGAGTTTCCTCTCCCTTTTATTTATTATTATTATTTACCTTGGTTTCTTAAGCATAATACCCTTTGACAATTGAATCCTGGTGCTGGGCATGTTTTGTTACATTTTAAGAAACATTTAACTATATTCAATATCTTATAATAACCTATGATGAAAAGAACAGGAAAAAATATATATGTGTAAGTGAATCACTTTGCTATACACCAGAAACATTGTAAATCAACTATCCTTCAATTAAAAAAAAAAGAAAAACATTTAAGAGGTAATGCCCGACTTCAAGATTATGAAGTCTTATATATGTTCCTTATTCATTTTCATCCATTGGTAATTTTTGTACATTGCTTGAATGAGAATCTATATTTTCCCTCAAAGGAAGAGAAAAGTATATGTAAACCATTTGTGGAATATTTCATCCTCCCCTATTACTTAGAAATGCCACCTTAATCATATGGACTAACTATATATCCTTGGACATGGTTTGCCACATGCTGAGATTTTCTAGTCCTTTGCTACTTCCAAATTGTAGTGATTTAGATCCTGTTTTATGATCTGGTTGGAGTGTTTCCCCATCAACCAGCAGACTGACTGGGGTTTTGATTGTATTATAGCAAAATGATTTCTTAGGAAAAAGTTACATTTCCATCGTCTTCCTCCTTAAAGGGCTCTACTGATTGAATTCATCCTTATAGCCTTCATTATAATGTTATGCTTATTTCCTGCTTAACATTTTACTTCTGCTCAACTCATTTCTGTATGTATGCATGTACGTGTATAAACACACTTTTTTTTTTTTTTGGTACGCGGGCCACTCACTGCTGTGGCGTCTCTCGTTGCGGAGCACAGGCTCCGGACGCGCAGGCTCAGCGGCCATGGCTCACGGGCCCAGCCGCTCCGCGGTATGTGGGATCCTCCCAGACCGGGGCACGACCCCGCGTCCCCTGCATCGGCAGGCGGACTCTCAACCACTGTGCCACCAGGGAAGCCCAACACACATATTTTTTAAGTGGGATTTTTATCAATTCTCTAACTACTAATTATACCCATAAAGGAAAACTGCTGAATTTTTGTACCATTACTTTTAGCTAGCCATTTAAATTTGTGGCAAGTATTTTAAAATTCTGCATTTTAAACCTGGATGTGGGGACTTCCCTGGTGGTCCAGTGGTTAAGACTCCTCACTCCCAAGACAGGGGGCCCAGGTTCGATGTCTGGTCAGGGAACTAGATCCCACATGCCTCAGCCAAATAAATAACAAAATATTATTAAAATAAATAAATAAACCTGGATGTGCTTGCTATATGGTCATCTCCATAAAGAATCATTTTCCCGGGACTTCTCTGGTGGCACAGTGAGTTAAGACTCCGAGCTCCCCATGTAGGGGGTCCAGATTCAATCCCTGGTCAGGGAACTAGGTCCCACATGTATGCCACAACTAAGGAGCTGGCAAGCTGCAGCTAAGGAGCCCGTGAGCAGCAGCCAAGACCCAGTGCAACCAAATAAATAAATAAAATAAATATTAAAAAAAGGAATTATTGTCCCGACATATGCCATTTAATTTTCCTATTTTATTATGTTACTTAGAACACTGGTCTACAAAGTGATATACTACACATGTACCCTCAAGGGACACAAAGACCATCAACGTGGCTCATTGTCAGGGAGCTTCCTCAGACTCCACAACCTCAGCTTCCTGTGATCCTTCCTACAACTGCCCTGCCTGCAGTCAGGGCATCCCTTTGGCAAGTGCCCTTCTCCCTCTTCACAGAAGCAAAGCATCTCATTCATATTTATCTGCTACAGTGCAATGCACAGGGTATTAAAAATATCTGGGGCACCAAATATAGGCACAATGCCAAATGTAGGTGTTTATGTTAAGAAAGTGAATGCCTAATGATTGGGTAACTAACACTTTTGCAAGTAGATGTCTCTTATTTTTACCTGTTACCAAAAAAATGGAAGAATTAATGAAGTTGCCAGCTCAGTAAGAAAAGCTGGTTGGATGATTATGTGGTTTTTTTGCATGTAACCTTGACAAAATTCAAAGAATTCAGTGACACAGCTATAATCAGACTCTTTCCATTCCTATCGTTTTATGCATGCGAACAAGATTGCTTTTGCTTCTGTTTATGAAAAATAAAAGTAACAAGAGAATGGATTCCGAACCTGGTCTCATCCTAGCAGTAAGTTACATGCAAACAGGTACTAAAAAATGACAAGAGAGCAAAGCAAAGAAAAAGTGTATATATTGTGTGACTAGAGATGCTGCTCTTAAGCAAATTTCCCTTTTTACATTTAATACCATAGTTTGTAATAGGTTGTTTTGATCACATATATATTATTATAGTTGTAACCCAGTTCAGGAGAAATTTTACATTAAGAACCTTATGGTCAGAAAAAATTTTAAATTAAATCTATATACATAATTTTGTCCCAGAGAACTAACTATATATTGTGATGTTTTTTAAAAGACTTTAAAGCATAACATTACATTAGGACACAGTTCTGGAGGCAGTGAATGAAACGGAAGACAAGTTAAAGAAAGAAAAGAAATGAAGCAAAGTTTCAGAGTGTTAGTGAAGAGCTTGTGTATGTGTATTTCACATGGATGCTGAAGGTGAAGGTTTAGATTCAATGCATACTTTTAAAAGTGGTGTAGCGATCAGAAGTATCAGCACTTCAAAAATGCCAGATATTACATCCATCGTGACTAATTTATGCTGAACACCGGAAGAAGTCAATATATGGGAAATAAGAGTTGTTCCCCCAAAATATTATGGTCTTTGGGATCAAAGAGGTTGAAGATCTCAAACACAGTGGAGAACGCAGAAACCACGGAGTTTTGTACGTTGCCTTTAACGGAAACGTTTTAACTATTTCTTATGCTGCTTGTCATTTGCTGTTCTCTTTTGAATATTTTATTTCTATTCTTCATTAAGAAATTTTAATCAGGAATTGCTAGGGAATTTTTTCCAATACCTCTTCAGCATTTGCTGATAAATAGGGCTTTCTGCTTTCTTTTGTTACTATGATGAAGTTCATTGATTTTCCTAATACAGAACCATCCTTGTGTTCCTGAAATAAACTGTCATCAGCATTCCCTATTATAGTAAACCATACAGGTAATCTCCTTGTGCAAAGGTGGTATTGAGATTTGTAGGGGAATGCCCCTAGCTGTAGGAGATGCATGTTCAAGAACTCAGGAGTGCAGTGTCATGGTGTCTGCAACTTATTCTCAGATGATTCAGCAAATAATAGATTATATACAACTGTACCAGTTACGTCAAAATATTAACAATGTGTTGCCCCTAAGTGGAGAGTAGGGAGTGTTCATTGTGCCTTTTTAAAACTTTTCTAAGTGTTTGAAAATTATTATGATTAAAGGTTTTTAAAAGACATGATTTGCTTGCATTGCTAAGAATTTTTACATTATATTTTTAGTTTTGTCGGGAGGATTTCTATGGGTGCTGAGGTTAGGGTAACGCTGCTTTTGTAAGATGACTGGGAAGCTTTTAGAATTAAAAGCCCTTGTCCTTTCAGGCCAACTTAGGTGGATGTGTGACCACCTTCCTCATTTCTTCTAAAAAGGTTGGTTTGTTCTGATGTTTCCAACTCTCCTTGATTCAATGTTGGTAACTTTTGGTAACACTCTTTGGTAACTTTTTAAGAAAACCATACATTTTAGGGTATTAGGCTAAGTGAAATAAGTCAGACAAAGACAAACACTGCATGGTCTCACTTAAATGTGGAATCTAAAAAAATAAAACAAACAAAATGAAAACAGACTCATGGATACAGAGAACAAAGGGATTGTTGCCAGAAGGGAGGGAGGTGGGAAGTGGGTGGGTGAAACAGGTGAAGGGGATTAAAGGCACAAACCTCCAGTTATAAAATAAGCCACAGGGATGTAATATGCAGCATGAGAAATATGGTCCATAATACTCTAATAACTTTGTATTGGGACAGATGGTTCCTAGACTTATTGTGGTGTTCGTTTCATAATGTATGCAAATATCAATAGTACACCTGAAACTAACATAATAATATTGCATGTCAATTATATTTCAATTTTAAAAACACTAAAATATGGCCAGACACAGATTTAATGTATTAGCATTTGTTTAAATAAAGGCTGAGATAAAAAATAGAAAGAAAACCATACGTTTTGCCTAAAATGCCAAGTATTACAATGATCTTTTTATCTGACTATATTTCTTGCCTCGTTCATAAAATGCTAAATATCTTGGCTTGCCAGGTTTAGCAACTTGTCACCTTCCTCAAGAACTAACTTTGAAACTAACACAACATTGTAAAGCAATTATACTCCAATAAAGATGTATAAAAAAACAAAACATTTTGCTAAGTGAAAAAAGCCAGACACACACAAAGAACAAATTTTGAGTTTTATCTATCAAGCATGGTTTCAGTTTTCCAATTTATTTTGTTTCCTTGTTAAATCCCTCCTCCATTTCTATTGGTTTTACTACTTTTTTTCCCCAGAGCCTTAGGTTGAAGACATGTTTTATTTTGAGTCTTGCTAAATAAATAAACTTTCAAGCTTTTCTTGGAAAAAGTGAAAGAGATGCTTTAAAGGAAAAAAAATTCCTTGAATAGCAAGAGACATTACAGACAAGTTATGGTAAATGACCAACTGGAGGAATACATTTTACACACATAGAAAATAAAGAGTTAAGATCCTATATACAAAGAACATCAACAAATAAGGAAAAACAGACAAAAGGCAAAACAGGAAACACATCTGAGGAATTGCAATAGTCAGTGAACTTTTTTAAACGTACCTGAGTTCACCGAGTAATAAGAAAAAAGACATCTTTAGTGACTTTCAAACATTCCACAACATATATTTTTAAAAACGTAGTTTCCTTTACCTGATTAAATGAATCTCCTTAACAACACAGAGGCAAACACCCTTCAAGATGAAACGTCGATCAGAGCTACCTCACTGTGTTTCTTTTATAGGAGACAGGATCTTGATTGGATAATTGCAATAACATGGATTCTATGGAGAGCATTTTTCACCCATCAGCTTTCATCCCAATTAATCCAATGACAGAAGATGCTGAGGGGCTGAGAAACTTCTTACAGGGGAGATGGGTAGGACACATATTATATGTAATTAAGGATCAGGCACTTATGTGAAATATTAGGAAATCATACGTTTGTTTCCCCTTGGCTGTTGATGGTGGTGGTTTCATTTGTCTTAACCCGATGATGGTTTGGTCAAGATGAGGGAAACCTCCTTCTCAGCTACCACCCAATTTGTACCAGGGTTTCCCAATTGCCCTGAGCTTGAGAATCCCGGGACCCTTGTTGAAAGCACAATTCATCTGGTGCTCCATGGAGGACTCAGCAGCAGAACCAGGTGTGTGGACTTTCCACGGCACCAGGAGATTCTTAATACCGGCAAAGGTTGTAGAAACACTGCTTAAAATTATTCACCCTATGCTTCTCTATTCACAGCTTCATGGAGGTATAAATGAGGTATAAAAAACAGTACAAATTTAAAGAGTGCAATTCAATGAGTTTTGACATATGTTATATACAATGAAAGCATCAGCACAAATAAGATCATAAACACATCCATTGCCCCCCAAAGTTTCTTTGTGCCCTTTTGTAATTCACATCTCCTTCCCTCCCATCCCCAGGCAACCACTGATCTGCTTTTTGTTACTATAGATTACTTATCATTTTATATATATGACATCATTCAGTATGTATTCTGTCTTGTTTCTTTCACTTAGGATAATTATTTTGATATTCATCCTTTTGCTTTGTGTATCAATAGCTTCTCCCTTTTTATGTAGTATTCCACTATTGGGTATAGTATATCCCAATGAATTCACTCCCCCACTAATGGATATTGAGGTTGTTTTCATTCTGGGACCATTACAAATAATTGTAGATAATGAAAGAAGTACAGTTAAGAAGAGATAACTTTCTTTTCATTAGAAGAGAAATTTTATTAACAAAACTTGAAAAATATGAATGGTAAAAAAGAAGGAAGTGAAAAACTCTATGCATATGAAACAGAGACAGAAAATACACCATCATGCTTGGGAAGTGGGGCTTTGGATATTACTTTTCTTACAAATCTTCAGTCATTTCAAAAACATGTATTCCTATTTCAGGGATGGAGAGGCCAAAGCAAGGAGTTTATAGTTAATATTAAAATAATACCGAGGAATTGCCTGTATGACAGATAGGCAGAACTGCCGGGCACCCACATATTATCTCCTAGCTCCTTGCAGCTGGACGGCACAGAACCATTCTCTACTTTTGGGAATGTATTTTTATTTCCTATAACCTTTCCCAGGTCAGTGGGATACTGACATAGATAAAGGCAATTTCGTTTTGTAAAAAAAAAAAAATTTCTTTTTTTTTAACAAATACTTATACATTGGGGAAATTTTGAAAAATATAAAATGATTCAAGTAGAAATAAAGATTATTACTTACCCCACTACCCAGAAATGACCACTGTTAATGATTTCCTGTTGCATTTCCTTTTTTTAAATTTTATTTATTTATTTTTTGGGCTGAGTTGGGTCTTCATTGCTGCGTGCGGGCTTTCTCTAGTTGAGGCGAGCAGGGGCTACTCTTGTGATGCGCAGGCTTCTCATTGCGGTGGCTTCTCTTGCTGTGGAGCACAGGCTCTAGGCACGTGGGCTTCAGCAGTTGTGGCACACAGGCTCAGTTGCTCCGCGGCATGTGGGATCTTCCCAGACCAGGGCTCGAACCCATGTCCCCTGCATTGGCAGGCAGATTCTTAACCACTGTGCCACCAGGGAAGCCTGTGTTTACTTCTTTTTGACATCAGTTTTAGGGAGAGTAAGAGGTTTTGCCGTGTTCATATATGCATGTATTTCAGATTCTCTGTTGTTGGACATTGTTTTCAGTTTTTCCTTATTATAAATGCTTCTCATTAATATATTCCCTCATTATCATGCAAAAATTTTTGGAATTTTAATTTCTGCTCTCATGTTTAATTTCTAAGAGTTCTTGCTCTCCCTGACTGATCCCTTATCACACCCTACTCTTATTTTACTTACATAATTTCTCTGCATATTGAAAGCATCAATTACAAGTTGAAAGGTTTTTTTTTTTCTGTTTCCTGCTTTTTGTCTTTGGATTCTCTGAAATCCTTTGAGCTTGTCGAACATGACAGAGGCGTTGCTGAAAGTTGCTAGTTTCTGGGCTCTCCCTGCATATTTAAGAGTGAAGCACTCAGAGGCTGTGGGGTAGGGTGTGTGGAATGGGGGGTTCTGTAGAGTGAGTAGGTGACATGGCAAATCACTTTCATTGTGGGGCCCACAAATGTCAGCTGAGGGAGAAGAAGGACTCTTCTGCTAGGTATCATGACAAGGAGTCTGGCAATCCCTAGCCTGAGCTGAAGGAGTTGGGGACACATCAGAAACGTGGGACATTAAAAAAAAAAATGGTTCTGAATAACCTGGGGCAGGACAGGAATAAAGACACAGACGTAGAGAATGGACTTGAGGACACGGGGAGGGGGAAGGGTAAGCTGGGACGAAGTAAGAGAGTGGCATGGACTTATATACATTACCAAATGTAAAACAGATAGTGTGACTGGGGCACGAACCCGCATCCCGTGCATCGGCAGACGGACTCTCAACCACTGTGCCACCAGGAAGCCCCAGTCAACCTTTTTGAGTGAGTTGCTCCAAGATGTGTGCCTCTGTGGAAAGTTCAGTTATCCCAGGCTAGTGTGTTTACCAGGCATGTAGAGTCAGAAGGAAGCAGAAGTTGGGGGTGTTCCAGCTTTGTTCCAAAAGGGACAAGAAGAAAGTCAAGGCACTCTGAGTAGTAAGGAGACTGTGGCACCGAAGAGTTGAAGAGGGCTTCCCTGGTGGTGCAGTGGTTGAGAATCTGCCTGCTAATGCAGGGGACACGGGTTCAAGCCCTGGTCTGGGAGGATCCCACATGCCGCGGAGCAACTGGGCCCGTGAGCCACAACTACTGAGCCTGCATGTCTGGATCCTGTGCTCCACAACAAGACAGGCCGCGATAGTGAGAGGCCCGCGCACCGCAATGAAGAGTGGCCCCCGCTTGCCACAACTAGAGAAAGCCCTCGCAGAGAAATGAAGACGCAACACAGCAAAAATAAATAAATTAATTAATAAACTCCTACCCCCAACATCTTCTTAAAAAAAAAAAGACAGTTGAAGAACTTCAACACATTGGAGAATTATCAAGTGAGAAGTACAAGAGAAAGTTAATGAGGACAAGAGGTAATGTGTGATGGGAGAGTGGGGTCCCTGAAATGATCTTTGAGGTATCATAGTAACAGTGATGACAAGGTACAGGAAACAACCATGAAAGTGGATAACTGATATCAGAGATAAGATGAGGAGACTGCAGACTGTGATCTGGGCACCTGGGTTCTTGGATAGGTCATTTCTGTGCACACTGAAATCTGCAGGAGCTGATGTGAAAAGCCAGAGGGAGAAGCAGCAGCTGGATCTTCAGTGATGGTTGCAAGACAGCTAAAGGTTGGTAGGTGCAGCCACCAGGAGCGAAGTGGTTGGCCAGATGACATGAACATGACACAAGGACTTCTGCAGGGGGAATTCATCTATGCTATTGGGAACAAAAACATTGCAAAAAGCAGGAAATGATTTTAAGAAGCTAGGTTTTATTTGCATATAAAAATCAATGCCCAAGAGACTTAAAATCGAAGTTTCAATGGCCTGAAGATATCAGAGTTTAGGATACAGTTTATAGCTGCCAGGTGTGGCTATGGGTCTCTCAGTCACTAGAGGCTCTGCATGGCTTCAGGTCCTTCTGCCCCTCCTTCCTGCTTCCTGTCTTGGCTTGTGGTTCTCTGCGCCTTCTGGCTCCCTGCACACAGGGCTAGCCCTCCAGTTAAGACAACAATAAAAATGTTCGTGGCGACCATCATTAATCCACCAGAGAAAGCCACGTGGTCAGAGGAGTCGCACACATTGACAACCCTTCCCAGAGTCAAGAACCCTATGCAAGCAATGATCATGTATTCAGAGCTAGACATGCACCCGAGCTTTTCCTGCCCTCTTCTTAGTAACCTGGTCCTCAGGTTATAAACTCCCACCGGCTGCAACATCATGATTTTTTTTTTTCTGCAGTGGTTAAGGAAAGAAAAAAATATTACAGGTCAGAAATATCAAAAGGTTGAGGAGAAATGTCTTTACTGAAGACACTGTAGTGAATTGCCTCTCCCTGAATTATCCATCAGAACTATGTTGACCTTCTCAAGTGTCCTGAAGCCTTAATTCAAAAGGGCTGGTTTCTAGGAAGAGGGAACGTTCCCCTCCGAGTAGATTCTCAGAAGGTCAGCTTAGATTATAGGAAGTTCTTAATGGCTTAAAGTACATCTTTCCGTATATTTCATGAAGCTGTCTCATGACATCCAGGCAGACTACTTCCAAAAATGAGCTTCTCCAGGGGTACTTGAAAAAGCGGAATTGACGTGATATCTTCCTGAAGCATCATTATTACTCAATGCTACTTTTAGATTTTTATGCTTTAGATACAAGTGATGAAATTCTAGGTGAAAAGTTAATTTAAGAGGGAGTATGGGAAGGAAACTTTGGACAGTTGGAGAGAGAAATGTGTTTCCTCCCTTTTACCAGTAGGGGGACCCAGTGCCAAGTTTAATAAGCAAGAACCTTGGGGTGGAACCATTCGTTCCAGCCCTTGCCTTTCCTACACTACTTCTCCTGAGTTTACTAGTAGAAAGCATCACTTGTGAATTGCAGAATTAAATAGCAGTCACTAAAATAACTCAAGGCTTGACCGGTATTTTAACAGAGAAATGGGCTGCTTGGGTTCACCAGAACCCATGTGAAAAGACTTCTAATTAATGGGCTTATTCGCCAACTCACAAATCAATCATTTTTCTTAACATGTAGAGACAAAAGCCATTTACTGAGTGAAAATCTGAGCACGCCTTGCTGTGAAATCACCACTCTTCATCACTTCAGGAAAGTTAAAAAAGACCTTGTCCAACACAAAATGATCAAATCCTAGGTTTTCCAGAATTTGCACGATGCCTGAAATATGGTTCTATATTTTTCCCCAAATAAATAACCAAGAATTCCTACATTATAGTGCCGGTTTCATTTGTTCCCTTTAATTTAAAAATTACTGTTGTGATAGTAAATTCCCCAAGACACTAGGCCTATTTTGACTTACCATTCTGTTCTACTTATTTACACGTGTGTGTGTATGTGTTTCTTCCTGTACCATATAGTAGAGCTTTGTGGCATGTTTTCAGACCTGGGGGGAAACATTTCCCCTTCAACAGCCTCGTAGAGATTTCCTAGCTATTTTCACATACCTCCTTTTCCGGCAGAGGAATTGACTTCAACTTACCCACACCACCCCAACGCACCTATTCAAGCTGGGTTTTCACTGGATTTGAAGTAGAACTACTACAGGGCAAAGTCAAATCTTCTTAACGAGTCAATAGGGACCTTGGAGAGAGGAGGTTCTCTGCACTCACCGAGGTTGACTATGTCCTTCCTTAGAGCATGATACTTCTTACTTTCTACATAAGTTATTTGTCTTGCTTGATTTATTTATATGTGTCTTATAGACCTTATTGCTAGTGTAAATGGGATTTTTGTCAGTTCTAATTGTAATTGGTCTTTACTCTCATAAAGGAAAGCTACTGTGTGCTTATAACCTGATCTTATTTGCTGCATCAATTCTTGTTCTGGTATATTACCTAGAACGATGATTTTCAAACTGGGGTACACAGTCCCTTTAGAGTATACAGGGACTTCCCAAGAATTACACAGGCATAAGGGTTTTAAGGAAATTGTTCTCAGGTTCTCAACTTCTGCAAGTTTTCTGTTAAAGTAGCAATGCCCAAGAACCTACAGTTAAAGCGTTCCCATTTCACAACTGCCCTTCTCCATTCAAGAGAGGAAAAGCAGTATACAGGGTTTTGGGTTTTGGTTGTTTTTTAAACCTCCAGAAAATCTAGCATAAGTTCAAAATATAGATACCTGTGCTGAGAAAGTGAATGACTAGTGACTGGTAACATTGTTAAATTGGCCAGGTGTTTGCAGATTTTGGCTTTCAACGCTTCCTTGCTCTCAAATGGCAGAACTAACAGAATTTCCGTCTCAGTAAAAATAATCCAGGAATGCATCACTGTAATGTGGGCATGCATTAGCAACTCTGAACAAAACCAAAGAATTGAGCCACAATTCTTACTGCTAGTATAAATGGGATTTTTGTCAGTTCTAATTGTAATTGGTCTTTACTGCTGTAAGCCCCCGCCCATCTCTATCTACCAATGTGAGCTTTCTCTGTACTTACATCTGTGAAAAAGGAGGCAAATGGAGGCTGAACCATCTCATTCTAACAGGAAGGAATAGTCATTTGTGGAAACGAACCAGGGAAAGAAATCTAGCTCACTGAGAGAGGCATCTCTAATAACTGTGAACCATGAAAAATCTTAAAAGAGATAACACACACAATTTGATCAATTGTATACTGGTGATTATAATTTTGCCTTAGACAAGAGTTGATACTTAGAGACTTATAGTCATAGGAAATTAAATTTTAAATTGATATTTTTTTGTGTGGCAGAGTGATGGGATAAAATGATCAATAAAAGAGTTAAGTATAAAAAATGCTACACTAATATAAAATCCCTGGGGGAAGCAGAAAGGAAACATCTAAGGAGAAAAAGCGTTAAGAGCTGGTCCGTGTGTTTTGGGTTTTTTTTTTTTGCGGTACGCGGGCCACTCACTGCTGTGGCGTCTCTCGTTGCGGAGCACAGGCTCCGGACGCGCAGGCTCAGCGGCCATGGCTCACGGGGCCAGCCGCTCCACGGGATGTGGGATCTTCCCAGACCGGGACACGAACCCATGTCCCCTGCATCGGCAGGCAGACTCTCAACCACTGCGCCACCAGGGAAGCCCCCGTGTGTTTTTTGAAGTGGGAGATGGTGGTCATCAAATCCCTTAGGTATATAGAATCTGAGATATACTTGAGAGTGAAATAATGGTTTTATTTTTAAAGATCACTACTTATACAACTTCCAGTAATTGTATCTTTGTAACTGTATACACTGAAAATTTTAGGTGTTAGATGACATGCTAGGTGATACAGAGTTCTTGACAACATTTTAGGGCATATAGGAACAAAAGACTGAAGATGAAAACTGCAGCAAATATTAATGGTTTTGGTTTTACAGACTCCTTCCTGCCTGTAATGGCAACATTTTATTAACTCAGCATTTCATATGATGTTTGTGGCTTTAGAAGTTTCCTTTGCTGGTTATTCCTTTAAAATTTTTAATCACAAATTGCTGGTCAGTTTGGTAGCTGCGTTTTTAATGTTTGTTGCTATGGTTTTCTTCCTTTAATTTATCGACATGGAATTTAATAATTCCTTGATTTTTTTTTTTGTTTGTTTGTTTGTTTTGCTTTTTAAAGAGTAAGCTTTTGTTTTGTTTTAATATTTATTTATTTATTCGGCTGCGCCTGGTCTTAGTTGTGGCACGCGAGATCTTCGTTGTGGCATGCGGAGTCTTAGTTGCAGCATGTGGAATCTAGTTCCCTGACCAGGGATCAAACCCCGGCCCGTTGCATTGCAAGCACAGAGTTTTAGCCACTGGACCACCAGGGAAGTCCCAATGATTCCCTAATGTTTAACCATCCTTGTATTCCTCAGATAAGCTCTCCTAGACTATTTATTATCCTTATAAAGGAGTACATGGTGATTTACATTTATCTTAAGCCAGACCAGGTTATAGGGTTTTTTGAGGAAGGAGGCGGAGAAAATTATTAGGTCTGAGTACTAAGAATGTTACTTTAGTAAAACAAACTGGGAAGCTTTGATTTACAATGCACGATATGATGTTGATGGTGATGATGACGATGATAGATCTCACGACCTTTATTCTCCAACTTTTTAGGTTTTTGTCTCTACATTCAGTTTTGATAATTAATATGTTCCCAAAATATTCATTCCATCTAGATTTTCAAGTGTGTTGGTAGGAAGTCAACCATAATTCCCTTTGACTTTTTTTCCAGCCTATTTTTCCTGTCTTGGTTATTAAATAGTGAACGTTTATTTTGTTTGGCTGTACAGGGGTTTATTGATCTGTCACCTTTTTCTAGAAAGAGCTTTCAGTTTTACCTGTTAATTTGTTATTTTTAGCTTTCTTCTTTTAAAGCCTTTCCTGCATTTTATTAGTTTCCTCCCAATTCCTTAAGTTGAATGCATACATGATTTTCAGTTTTTGTTCAAAAAATAATGGCAAGTTTACTTAGAAAAGTGAAACCCAGAACCATAAAGGAAAAAGGTATTTTAGTATGCAAGATTTCATTAATTAAAATAGGGTAACTGTTATATTTGGATCATTAACACACACACATATGTATATAACACATGTAGACAAGAGACATATAAAACATATGTAGACACCTAAAATACAAAGAACTGCAAATCAAGGACAAAAATCCAATAGCCTAATAGAAAAGTAGTCAAGGCATAAGAATAGGAGACCCACCTCTGAAGAAATGCAAATGTAAGTTAATACACATAATAAGATATGCAGCTCAACCAACAATAATATTATAAGAGGCACCTTTAAGTGACTTTCAACACACTAAGCAAAAATCAAGCTACTAATTTTATAGAAGAAATGATCGTTTCTCACACCTGGTCCAATAGGCAACTGTTTACATTTTTTTTTGAATATAAGAGATAATTTCCCCCAAACAGCCAGTTACCTTTCAAGCGAAATGTCTTTAGATGAAAAGAGAGTCAACATGGTTCTGTGTTTCTTTTTTATGATTTAGGCTCTTGACTGGATAATTGAAATAACATGGGTTCTCATGGGGAGCAATTTTCACACATCAGATTATTTTTTTTTCTGGATTAATCCGATAACGTAAATACCTTGATTCTATAGATTTGAAGGAAATTCCCAGCAGTGAGAGACTAGGGCCAAATGCATATAGTTCATTCAAATGTCCAATGTAAAAAAATAATAATAATAAGAGGAAGTAAAAAATCGTTTACTCGGGCTTCCCTGGTGGCGCAGTGGTTGAGAGTCTGCCTGCCGTAGGGCCACAAAAGAGGAGGAGAGCTCAACAAAAAAAAAAAAAAAAAAAAAAAAAAAAAAAAAAATCGTTGACTCTGTCTTTTACTTGGCTGTTTCATTTGATTTCACCTGCTGAGGATTTGGTAAAGATGTAGTGGAAGCAACTTTTAACTACCAGGTTCATTATACCAGTGTTTCCCTACCTCGCTAAGCATAGGACTCATCTGGCCTCTTGTTAAAAACACAGATTCCTGAAACTTCCCTGGTGGTCCAGTGGTTAAGACTCTGCGATTCCACAGCAGGGAGCATGGGTTTGATCCCTGATCAGGGAACTAAGATCCCACATGCCACTCAGCACAGCCAAAACCCAAAAAAATACACAGATTCCTATGTCCCACCGTGTGTAATTCCAGCGATTAAGTAGGCCTGCAATGGAACCAGGAGTGTGCGTTTTTCAAAAGTGCCACCCCTCACCCCCAAGAATTTCCTATTTCCTCTGTGCTCTCAATGATAGACATTTAAGGGAGTAAAGTGCAGGAGTACTGGCGTTTGTCCACTGCAAAATAATTTCACTAAAGAAATGTTAGAAAATATAGTTTAGAAGAAAAATACTTATGCATAGGAAAAATATTGTAAGAAAATATATCAAAATATTAAAACATGAACTGTGCTTATGTTTGAGAGGTGAAATTATGGGTATTATTTACAGATTTTCAGACTAAAGACTGCAGAGCGCACTAAAAATAGTTCATGGCAGTATTCCCATTTCAGAGATGGAAAAAACAAGCACAAATATTTATGGTTGTTTCAAAACAGGATATACCTCAAGAGAATGAGAAGACAAGCCACAGACTGGGAGAAAATATTTGCAAAAGTCACATCTGATAAAGGACTGCTATCCTCCGATATACAAAGAATCCTTACAACTCAACAATAAGGAAATGACCTGATTTTAAAAATGAGCCAAAGCTCTTAACAGACACCTCACCAAAGAAGAAGTACAGATGGCAGATAAGGACATGAAAAGATGCTCTACATCATATGTCATCAGGGAAATGTAAATTAAAACAATGAGATACCACTACGCACCCATTACAATGGCCAAAATCCAGAACACTGACAACACCAAATGCTGATGAGGATCTCTCATTTACTGCTGATGGGAATACAAAATGGTGCAACTAATTTGGAAGAGTTTGGCAGCTCCTTACAAAACTAAACATACTCTAATGATATGATAGAGCAATCACACTCCTTGGTATTTACCTAGAGGAGTTGAAAACTTACGTCCTCAAGAATAGCTACACTTGAATGTTGATAGCAGCGTTATTTACAATTGCCAAAAATTTGGCATACAATAATGCTAATATTCCGGGCAATGGAATATTATTCAGCACTAAAAAGAAATGTGCTATCATCAAACCATGAGAAGACACGGAGGAATCTTAAGCACCTACTACTAAGCGAAAGAAGCCAGTCTGAAAAGTCTACCGACTGTATGATTCCAACTCTATGACATTTTGGAAAAGGCAAAACTATGGAGACAATAAAAAGATCAATGGTTGCCAGGGGTTCTGGTGCAGAGAGGGGAGAAGGACGACTAGGCGGAGCACAGGTGATTTTTAGGGCAGGGAAAATACTGTGTGTGATACCATAATGGTGGATACATATTACCAACATTTATCCAAACCCATAGAATATACAACCTCAACAGTGAACCCTAAGATAAACTACGGACTTTGGGTGATAAGGACGTGTCCGTGTAGGTTCATCTGTTGTAACAAATGCACCACTCTGGTGGGGATGTTGGTGATGAGGGGAGGCTATGCATGGTGGGCATGGGGGTGGAGGTGTATGAGAAATCTCTGTACATTCTGCTCAATGTTGCTGTGAACCTAAAACTGCTCTAAAAAAATTGTCTTAAAAACAACCACCACCAACACAGAAGACTTACATGCATACACGTAAGAACTGCTGATATGTAAGATTCGTGAGGAATGACCAGGTGGTACTCTGAGATGGAAAAACTAGATGTCTTTGCTCTACTCTCTAGCTCTTTGTCATGAGGGTTGAGGGGTGTCTTTTGACAAGTTTCACTTCTTGTAGCTTTTCAGTAAGTCATGAGAATAAGGAGAGAAACTCAGTAATTTTCCTTTTATTTTTTAAACACTTTTTTCTGATTATAAAACTAATTCCTGTGCCTTTTGGAAAATTTAGAAATTATAGAAACACAGAATAAAAACAACCTATAATTCACCACCCAGAGATTACCATTATTAGCATTTTGTGGAAATTAGCTTTTCCAAGTCTTTTGGTGCACATATTAACTTTAAGACAGAACTGGAAAGAGATTGTATATCATGTAACTTTCTCTGTGCCATTAATAATAAATAGTAAACATCCCACGTTTATTAATTTAAACATCGAATTTAAATATTTCTTAGCATACTTTTCTATAACATTTGTAATGATTGCGTAGGTTTTCAATGAATTGCTCTGTGTCCAAACCATAAGGATTTAACCAAATCCTTATTGTAATACTATATTAAATTTGTTTTCTGTTATTTTTCCCATATTAAAAATCAGTACACATTACATATAGACCATGGCATGCAACTTTGATTGTTCCACTAAAATAATTATCTATTCCTAACAGTTTAATTGCTGTGTCAATGAGTATGAACACTTGAAAGCTAAAGCCATTCTAGAATGCAGGCTTAAGGCTTCATTGCAGGCTCTAAAGGGGAACGTCAGTTATACTTGTCATCAAAATAGATATGACTTATTAAGCACCTACTACATGCCACTTTTTTTCCAACTTTGCTTACCTTTATTTATTTATTTACTTAATAGATATTTATTGGAATATAATTGCTTCACAATACCGTGTTAGTTTCTGTTGCACAACAAAGTGAATCAGCCATATGCATACACATGTCCCCATATCCCCTCCCTCTGAGCCTCCGTCCCAGCCTCCCCATCCCACCCCCCTAGGTCATCGAAAAGCACGAAGCCGATCTCCCTGTGCTATGCTGCTGCTTCCCACCAGCCAACTATTTTACATTCGGTAGTGTATATATGTCGATGCTACTCTCACTTCGCCCGAGCTTCGCCCTCCCACCCCATGTCATCAACTCCACTCTCTATGTTTACCTCTTTATTCCTGCCCTGCAACCAAGTTCATCAGTACCTTTTTTTTTTTTAAGATTCCATATATATGCATTAGCATACGGTATTTGTTTTTCTCTTTCTGACTTACTTCACTCTGTATGACAGACTCTAGGTCCATCCACCTCACTACAAATAACTCAATTTCATTTCTTTTTATGGCTGCATAATTTGTCTATTTAGGTCTTCTGCCCATTTTTTTAACTGGATTGTTTGTTTTTTTGATATTGAGCTCCATGAGCTTTTTCTATACTTTGGAGATTAATCCTTTGTCTGTTGTTTCATTTGCAAATGTTTTCTCCCATTCTGAGGGTTGTCTCTTTTTTTTGGCCACGTTGGGTCTTCGTTGCTGCACACAGGCTTTTCTCTAGTTACAGCGAGCAGGGGCTAGACTTTGTTGTGGTGCACGGGCTTTTCGTCACAGTGGTTTTCTCTTTTTGCCAAGCATGGGCTCTAGGCACATGGGCTTCAGTAGTTGTGGCACTCAGGCTCAGTAGTTGTGGCTCATGGGCTCTAGAGCACAGGCTCGGTAGTTGTGGTGCATGGGCTCTGTACAAGTCTTCACCTCCTTAGGCAGGTTTATTCCTAGGTATTTTTGTTGTTGTTGTTGTTGCAATGGTAAATGGGAGTGTTTCCTTAATTTCTCTTTCTGATTTTTCATTGTTGGTGTATGGAATATCTTTTTCCATCCCTTCACCTTCAGTATGTATGTGTCCCTAGGTCAGAAGTGGGTCTCTTGTAGACAATATATATATGGGTCTTGTTTTTGTATCCATTGAGCCAGTCTGTGTCTTTGGTTGGGGCATTTAACCCATTTACATTCAAGGTTATTATTGATATGTATGTTCCTACCATTTTCTTAATTGTTTTGGGTTTGTTTTTGTGGGTCTTTTTCTTCTCTGTGTTTCCTGCTTAGAGAAGTTTCTTTAGAATTTGTTGTAAAGGTAGGTTATTGGTGCTGAATTCTCTTAGCTTCTGTTTGTCTGAAAAGCTTTTAAGTTCTCCATCAAATCTGAATGAGATCCTTGCTGGGCAGAGTAATCTTGGTTGTGGGTTTTTCTCTTTCATCACTTTAAGTATATCCTGCCACTCCCTTCTGGCCTACAGAGTTTCCACTGAAAAATCAGCTGATAAACTTATGGGGATTCCCTTGTATGTTATTTTTTGTTTTTCCCTTGCTGCTTTTAATATTTTTTCTTTGAATTTAATTTTTGTTAGTTTGATTAATATGTGTCTTGGTGTGTTTTTCCTAGGGTTTATCCTGTATGGGAGTCTCTTTGCTTCCTGGACTTGGGTGACTATTTCCTTTCCCATGTTAGGGAAGTTTTTGAATATAATCTCTTCAGATATTTTCTCAGACCCTTTCTTTTTCTCTTCTTCTTCTGGGACTCCTATAATTCGAATGTAGGTGAGTTTAGTGTTGTCCCAGAGGTCTATGAGATTGTCTTCAATTCTTTTCATTCTTTTTTCTTTATTCTGCTCCTTGGCAGTTATTTCCACCATTTTGTCTTCCAGCTCACTCATTCGTTCTTCTGCCTCCATTATTCTGTTATTGATTCCTTCCAGTGTATTTTTCATTTCAGTTGTTGTGTTGTTCACCTCTGTTTGTTTGTTCTTTAGTTCTTCTAGATTTCTGTTAAACATTTCTTGTATTTTCTCAATCCATGCGTCCATTCTATTTCTGAGATTCTGGATCATCTTTACTATCATCACTCTGAATTCTCTTTCAGGTGGATTGACTATTTCCTCTTCCTTTATTTGGTCTTGTAGGTTTTTACCTTGCTCCTTCATTTGTGACATATTTTTTGCTGCCTCTCTCTCTCTATTTTTTTTTTAATGAGTGGGATTGTGTTCCTGTTTTACTGGTCTTTTGGCCTGAGGCTTCTAACACTGGAGTTTGTAGGCTATTGGGTGGAGCTGGGTCTTGGTGCTGAGATGAGGAACTCTGTGAGACCTCACTCCAGTGAATATTCCCTGGGGTCTGAGCTTCTCTATTAGTCCAATGGTTTGGAGCTCCCACTGCAGAAGCCTCCGCCTTACCCCGGGCTCGTGAATCAAGATCCCCCAATCTGCGTGGGGTGGCAAAAAAAAAAGAGAGAACAATAACAAAGTAAAAAATAAAATTAGACTAGGAAACTAACAGATATGTTAGAAAGAAAAATAAAATATAGATGAATCAACCATCAGAAGGTACATCAGTTCCACAATAGTAAAAAAGAGGAGGGAAAAGAGAAAACAAAACAAATAAACAAAAAAAATGGGGAAAAGGCCTTGGCTGTGGGGGGCGGGTCTTCCTGGGCTCGAGTGGGTGGGGCAAACACCCTCTGCTCCTCTCCCTTTCCTCCTGGAAGGCCCCTCCCGCCTGCCACTCTTGATCTCCCTGGCCTCAGGGGTGCCGATCTTGTCTGGCCTCCACTTTTCCTCCCCCCTCAGTCCCCCTACATCCTACCGGTTCACTCTGGGGTTCCTCCTGTCTCCTTGGGGGTCAAAGTCCCCCAGCAGCGGCTGGCAGGTGTCCTAGTTGTGGGGAGACGCTAACTCCGCATCTTCCCACACCACCATCTTGACTCCTCCCCTCTACATGCCACTTTTATAACTCTAAATCTTGTGAGTACCCTCTACAGTAAGTACATTAATTCCCATTTTATAAATTAGAAATCTGAGGCTCAGAGAGGTTAGGGTTGAGTGGTGGTGCAGAAACAACAGAATTAGGATTGAAACTCAACTCCATCTGGCTCTAGAATTATTCCCTTTCTGCTAACCCAGTAGATACATAGTTTCCTCACGTTAGGGCATACTTGGAACATGTCAATATCTGTGTGGTACACAGAGAGAAACTGGAAGGGATTTAGAGGCATCCATATGAGATTTGTGGGGAAAATGCAAAACATTCTTTACATTCTAGAATTATATTAAAATAAAATATACCCTATTAAAAAAAAATATATATATACCCTATTAGGTGATATTAAATATTGAATAAAACTCCCAAATGTGTATTTATATTTGTAAATGAGAAGTTTGAACTTGCTTCTGTGAACATAAATTTTTCTTATCAAAGCTGTATTGAGATATAATTCATGTAACATAAAATTTACCCTTTGCAAGTGTACAATTCAGTGGCTTTTAGTATTTTCACAGAACTTTACAACCATCACCTCTAATTCCAGGACATTTTCATCATCCCAGAGAGAAACCCTGTACCCATTAGTGGTCACTTACCATCCCCTCCCTGCCCCTGACCTTGGCAACCAATAATCTACTTTCTGTCTCTATGGCCTTGCCTATTCTAGACATATTATATAAATGAAATCTTACAATATATGGTTTTTGTGTCTGGTTTCTTTTACTTACCATAGTGTTTTCAAGGTCCATCCATGTTGCAGCATGTATCAGTAAGTCATTCCTTTTTGTGACTGAATAATATTCCATTGAATGGCTATGTTACATTTTCTTTATCCATTCATCAGCTGGTGAACATTGGGTTGTTTTCACTTCCTGTCTACTAAGAATAGTGCAGCTATAAACATTCAGGTGCAAGTCTTTTTGTGGACCTATGTTCTTAATGCTCTTGTGTGTATACAAAGGAATGGATACGGTAACTCTACGTATTAAACCCTTTCAGGAAATGACAGACTTTCCCAAAGCAGCCACATCATTTCATATTCCCACCTACAATGCAAGGATTGCAATTTCTCCACATCTATCTTGTTATTGTCTTTTGGATTACAGCCATCCTAGTGGTGTGAAGTGGTACCTCATAGTGGTTTTGATTGGTATTTTCCTGATGACTAACAATGATCATCTTTTCACGTGCTTGTTGGCCATTTGTATACCTTCTTTGGGCAAATGTCCATTCTGATCCTTTCCTCATTTTAAAAATTGGATCTTTTTATTACTGAATTATAAGTTTATGTATTCTAAATACACATTCCTTCTCAAGTACGTATTTCCTTTCATTCTGTAGGTTGCCTTTTCACTTTTTTAAAAAAAATTTTAATTTATTTTTGGCTGTGTTGGGTCTTCACCACTTTGCGCGGGCGTTCTCTAGTTGTGGCGAGCAGGGGCCACTCTTCATTGCGGTGCGCGGGCCTCTCATTGCGGTGGCTTCCTATTGCAGAGCACGGGCTCTAGGCACACGGGCTCAGCAGTTGTGGCACACGGGCCTAGCTGCTCCACGGCATGTGGGATCCTCCCAGACCAGGGATCGAACCCATGTCCCCTGCACTGGCAGGCTGATTCTCAACCACTGCGCCTCCAGGGAAGCCCCACCTTTTCACTTTTTTGATGGTGTTTTTTAAGGCACAGAAATTTTAAATTTGGATGCAGTCCAATTTTTCAACTTTTCTTTTAGCACTTGTGTCTTAGGTAGCATAGCTAAGAAACTACTGCCTTACCTAAGGTCATGAGGATCTACTCCTGTGTTTTCTTTTAAGCGTTTACATTTAGGTGTAGGATCCCATTTTATTTTCCATTAGTTGAAGACTGTCTTTTCCCACTGAATTGTCTTGGCACCCTTGTCAAAAATCAGCTGAGCTTAAACGCAAGAGATTATTTCCGGATTCTCTATTCCATTCCATTGTTCTATATGTCTGGTTCTTTTTCTAGTCCCTTCCTACGATCTCCACTAGCACTTCCTTCTAAAAGCATATTCTACATTTAAAACATTTGACAGACATCAAGAGAAGTTCCCTAGCCCCTGGGCCCACCTCCTTGCAGCCAAACTGTGCCCCTGTATCAAAATTCTGAGGATGCCACTCCACTAACCAGACTAAGGCATCTCTTGAAGGGCAAAGCTGTGTTTTGTGTATTAGTTTTTCAAATCTAGTACCTTGGCAGTTTGTAGAAACTTAATGGTTAAAGGGTATGTGGGTAAGTGGCTGGCTGAGTGAATGAAATAAAAACTTGGTAGCTCAACAGTTTTTGAGACTGTAAGGTTGAGTACACTGGAGGAATAGATTTTGAGGGAAATCTGTAATGAAAAGTTGATTGTTTGATTCACATAAGCTAACATCTTTTAGATAGCTAAGAGACATCTTTTTAGGTGAGTCAAAATCATACACATGCCCTATTTCCTGTAGCTTCTAGTATAGAAAATGCCCCGAGTTATACAAACAAGGATTAATCCTTTTAAGATAGTGTTAACTAAGATGTAGAATCTGGGATTAAATATATCCACCTAAATAATTTGCCATTTTCTCTCCAGGACCATTATACAGAAATCACTATAACCAAAATTTTATTTGTGGTCTTTTATCACATGCATTCATTCCTTTAAGATCCAAGCACTGATGAGGGCTTCTCGCATTTCTTAAAATCCTAATTGGGAATCTTGGCACTGCGACTACTAACACACTAATTGCAGGCAAGGAAAACATAGCAAATTTAAGAGATAAAAATGCAGGTATGCAGAACCTTCAAATATTTAATTAAATGACAACAGACTTCTTTGCTAATTAAACCCTAAACATCCATGAACTGAATGAAGTACATAAAGTGTTTCTGGTCTGGTGACAAGACAAAATGACTTAGCAATTTCTTTGCATTCAAATATTTCAAGACTATGAAATAAAATGTAACCTTTATTAAACACTTGGACAGTCTTAAATACATTCAAGGCATTTAAAATATTAAAATTTTCATGCTTATTACAGTTCCTAAAAAACAAATTAACTAAGATTCAATTATTTCTTCAGAACAAAAACGTGGCAAATTTCTCCCACCAGATCTGGTTTTGTCCATTAAATCTCTATGGCATGGAGGATGAATCCAGAAAACCCAGGGTTGACTTCCACTGAAACATAAGCCACATACTCTATCTCTTATCCCACAAAACAATGTAATTTACTGCACAGATTTCCAGTACTCCTCTTGGCCCCTGGATAGGCCATTATTGGCTCCCAGCCCTCACAGCCATGAGGTAAGGTGCCTCCCAAACTTAAGCCTTGGGAATCTAGCACCATGATGTGAACATTTTCATTACAATTCAGAATTCTCTCTAACTCAACTGTGGCCTTCAATTGTCAAAAAACTATCATCCTGCTCAAGAAACTTAAGTAAATCTGCTCTTTTCAACATAGAGAGCTATGAGAATTTCCACAGAGGGAAACTAGACGCACAGTGGAACAGGAAGGTAAACATCTGCTTCGTATTCAACAGGGACTAAGCTACAGGCCAAAGAACCACTGGGTGTTGCAAAATCTTTAGCTGGCTAGAGGATGGGATTAAAAAAACATACAGCTAACCCCAGAAAACTGTCATGGAGAGCACAGACTATATGATTAGGTAGGTAAGTTTGCCCTAAGCAAAGCAGTAGACTTAAATCTTCATCTTTGAATAAGTTAAGTTTCTATGGTAAACAAATCAATTACACTAAAACCCTACATTAAATGTAGTATACTCACTTTTACAAGCCGAAAAGGACAGGGGAATGAAAAACAAATTATTTTGTATTTCAGGTTTTCATGATTTAAAAAGCTGTCTCAACTCCTTGACTTGCTGGAGAACCATCTGAAGCTTTGATTCCTTTAGTCGTTATGTTCATGAACCCTAATTACCTTTGAAAGCATGCCTCACTTTGGCCTTTCCTATACTACACTGACTATGTCACTTACTATTAGAGATGTGTACCCCAATTCAAATGCAGGGAAAGGCCGAGTACCTGAAAAGTCACTTACTGTCTCAGGATATATTTGACAATGACCCAAAGTTTAAGAGTCTACTCTCCCAAGCTTCCTACCCTAGAGCTGTCACATAAAAATAAGTCTGTTTAGGGTGAGGAGGAATCTGGAGCAAGATGGAAAGGCTTATGGAAGACAAATATTTTCTTGCCTGCAGCGTTCAGGATTCGATCCAGTGCCTCTGTGAATGACTCCACGTTAATCTCCCCCAACAAATGTATGCGAACTCAGTGATCTGCAACCTTGGCTGATCACCATCTGGGTCCTGGAATCGATTATTTTAATTTCGATTCCAAGGCCTTTTCTAAGACCCATCTCAGCATGAGGGCCACGGCTGACTTGCATGCAGTGAGCCCATCAGTGGCCTGCAAACAAGCTTTGGATGTGTTTGCACAGATTACTGTGATGGAGCTGTCATGTGAACAAATGGCTTAAAGCAGATGAGGAAAGGGTCACATCATAGGCATTCAAGTGAAACCAACAAGACATGGGATGCCAATTTTACACTGAGAAACAAATGTTTACTTTAATAATAAAAGAGCACAACCACAGAGCAGCACTGTATTTTCCCTCTACTGCATTAGCAAATACAAAGAGCAATGAAATAAATGGATTTACCTCAAACTACTGGTTCTTACACCCATGAGCATGTGTGAGAATTACTTGTGGAGGTTTTAAAAACTATTTAAGTCTAGGCCTCACTCAGCGGTTCCAACAGGGGTCAGGACCCAGGTATTTTTTACAAGCTCTTTAGATAGCTCTGATGAGCAGCCTGCTGGTTGAGTCTCTGATTTTAGGTTGACTGGGGTACTTTGGGATTTTTGGGCCACTGTTTGGGGGTACGGGGAGCTTTTTTCGCAGATTTACTAGCAGTAGTGAAGAACTTGGCCTCTGGCTTTTTAGGAGTCTGTCTTGGGTCTTTTTTCCCCAGCGAAGAGGTTCTTTCTTTCTCCAACTCTTCTTTGATTCTTGCCTTCTTCCCTGGGCCTTTACCTGGGGTCTTGGGCTCCGGAGCTGTTGGGGTCTCCAAAGCTGGGGAGGCCTTTCTCTTCTTCCCATGAGGTGTGTTGGGACCAGGACTCTTCTTTGGAGACTTCTTTCCTGCAGCATCTTTTTGTGTCTAAGAAAAAGAAAAAAGTGGGTGTGGTGTGGGACAGGGACAGACAACTGATGATGTAACTCTAAGAGTCACTGTTTTTAAAATTTAGGGAACCCCTAAGAGGGAAACTGCAGCACGATGAATGAGGAATGGCTTTTTCCTCCTGCCTCAAAATCATTTTGAAAGGCAGCTGTACTCCACTATTAATGACTGTAAAAAGGAGCCTGGCACCTCCCTGGTCTAACCATCTTTCCTTACGGCTGGGGCTAAGGACTCCTAAAAGCACTGGGAGCACAGTGGGAAGACCTGTGACCTAAATCCTGACTCTTCTTCACCTCCAGTTGTAAATTCCTCGCATGTGGGTTACGGCAGGCGGTTCCGTAACAGTGTGTGTGAAAACCAACTGGGGTGCCTGTTAGCAAAAGGGGGGACCGTGTTCCAGACTGGAAATCCTGGATTTTCCAAGCACCCCAGATGATGTGGCTGATGATCCAAGGACAACATTCCAGCAATGGACTCTGTCCCACACAGAAAGAGGTTATATAGACAAAACAACCAACAAAACTTTGTTTTTGAGTTAACATAAAGCAGATGGAAAATTTGAAAAACATTGAAAATATAAAAAACAAAACTGATAACTTTACCACACAATATTAATATTATTCACTACCTTTTCCCCGTGAGTATGTATTTAAAAGCCAAGTATTATGCTCTTTCCTCAACTATCTCATTAGTATTTCCTAAGCACTATAAACTCGTACTAAACGTTATCTTGAAAAACTTTATAAAAACTACTGCAAGGGTACATAGCATTTTCTCACTTTTGCTTCTACAGTGAACAATGCTGAAACTTTCATACCTTTCCCCTCATCAAATTCCCTAGATGGGTTCCAAGGGCGTACACACTTCTACACTCTTTTTTAGGCCTCGCCTCGTCGCTTGTGGTATCTTAGTTCCCTGACCAGGGATCGAACCCCGGCCCCTGGCAGTGAAAGCGCTGATTCCTAACCACTGGACTGCCAGGGAACACCCAACACTTCTACACTCTTGATGCGTATCACCCACCCAGGAAGCTATGCTTTCCACTCTTTAATTTCCAACACATGACCTGCCAGTCCCATTGTAACAAATACAGCTTACTTTTTCTAGAAACAATTATAGTGCCTACAGTTAATACACTGATCAACATTAATTTCAAGTATCTTAAAAAGAAAACCTCACTAGCAGCTTGGGGACACTGTAAAAGGAGTATTTCACTAGCAGAGGAAAATTATAACTCCGTTGAAGATGTTAAGGATTACTGTGAGGAAAAACTACATAATCGGTAAAGTGCAGTAACAGCCCTGGGTTGACTCTCATGGGCTGTGCCGAGGGGCCATGAGTCTCATGCACACACGGTGAGGGCAGCCCTCTACTCTTAGGGACCCATTTCTCTCCTTATTTTCAAGAGGTCTCCCCCCAATATTTGGATAGATACTATGAGTACGAGCAAAAACATTATCAAAATGGGAATTCCCTGGCTGTCCAGTGGTTAGGACTCAGCGCTTCCACTGCCATGGGAACGCGGTCGATCCCTGGTTGGGGAACTAAGATCCCGCAAGCCTCGTGGTGCGGCCAAACAAACAAAACAAAAACAAAAAACATTATCAAAGCACCCCAAAACAAAAAAACTCAGTTCCTTTAAATCACCTCCTCTGAAACCCATGAAGTCAGATTTCTGTAAGAACCATTCAGGGTGGGGTATTTGAAAGGTTTCAGAGGCAGAATCCAGCACCCAAGTTTCCCTTGGTAAATTTTCTGAAACTAATTATGTGGTGACTGAGGACTCACCTTCAGAAACTGAACCTGCTTTTCAAAACCACAGGCAATGTTTAGAATTATTAATATGGCCAGGTCTCCCTTGATTCCAAGGTACACAAAAGGCTGTGCTGACTACACATCGCTTCACTATTTAGGAGGGGGATAGAGTCAGTCAGGGGTTCTTGGGATTTACCCTAGTATTTTTCATCCATGACTTCACAATCTCTGGCAGAACAGATTTTTATAAACGATGCCTCCCAGCTGCATAGCACTTCCCGTCCCTCACCAAGTGCCTGCCTGGCACACGGAGCCCTAAATCCATGATGGATATTACATATTAATGAAAATACCTCTACGCTTCTTGCAGCTGGAGTTTCCTTCACTGGTACCAGCAGTGGGATTTCATCTTCAGACTCGTCTTGAGCTTTAGGGAGGGTGCTCACCCCACTGGTCTCCTTCTGGGGTCCAGGGTCCTGGGCTGGAGCACCACCAGTTTTGGGGGCTGGTGCATCTGTAGTCGGGGCTGGTGCAGCCTTTCCAGCCTGTTTCATAAGCTTCTTGTTTCCTTTCTTTTCCTGCTGTCTTTTAAGACGTTCTTTCTTCTTTTGGCTTTTCTTTGATACCTACCAAAAAAAAAAAAACAAGCATAATTTTAATGGGGGACCCTTTTGTTGGTAAATATATGGCACAGACTTAGCACGTGCAGTCAGGTCATCCACAGGATCCCTGAAAGGGCCTTGACCTGTACAAGATCCAAGCACATGAGTCCCATCGCCAGCACTTGAACCCCAACTCTGCTTTGCCGCAGAGTCCCAGCCAAAGATGCATTTTATGTGGTAAATTATATTCAGAATCTGGGTATCTGAAGTGTGCAATCACCAGCTCTGTGGAAGTCAACCTCATTTACAGGCGAGTTACGAATAATCCAGAATTGTATAGTATGTGATGTGTTGAACTTCCATATATGCAGGTTCCACATCTGCAGATTCAACCAAATGTGAATCAAAAGTATTCAAGGGGGCTTCCCTGGTGGCGCAGTGGTTGAGAGTCCGCCTGCCAATGCAGGGGACACGGGTTTGTGCCCCGGTCTGGGAAGATCCCACACACTGCGGAGCGGCTAGGCCCGTGAGCCATGGCCGCTGAGCCTGCGCATCCGGAGCCTGTGCTCCGCAACGGGAGAGGCCACAACAGTGAGAGGCCCCCGCACCCAAAAAAAAAAAAAAAAAAAAAAAAATTCAAGGGAAAAAAAAAAATTCCAAAAAGCGAAACTTAAATTTGCTGCACTCTGACAACTATTTACATAGCACTCACACTGTATTAGTCATAAGTAATCTAAAGATGATTTAAAGGGTGTCCAGTGATTAAGACTCTGTGCTCCTGGGAGTGCTGGGGGCCCGGGTTCGATCCCTGGTTGGGGAACTAGATCCCAGATGCTGCAACTAAAGATCCCGCATGAGGCAGCGGAGATCCTGCGTGCCGCAATTAAGACCCGGCACAGCTAGATAGCTAGCTGGCTAAATACATAGATAGATAAATAAATATTAAGAATAAAAATATTATTTAAAGGATGCCAGAGAATGTGGTACAGTTTATGTGCAAATACTATGCTGCCTAAGGGGCTTTAGCACCCACAAATTTTGGCATCCGTGGGGGGGATCCTGGAACTAATCCCCCCATGTATGAGATGGGTAACTGTACATCTCCGTGAAGCTGCTACAAAAACAAAAAACCCTGATATTTTTTTCCTGCCTGAGTTTGTGGTTGAGAGTTAACACAGTAGCAAGTTTACATAGCTAGAGGTCCATTATCCTTACCACAGAGTACTGTTAGATAACATCTATAACTGTGACAAAATTCCATTTTAACCAGCAATTCCAACATTGTCACCAAGCCCTCAACTGAATCTGACAAGCAGCAAAAAATTCAGACTTCTTGTTTCCAGTAACAGCAGTTTATGTTATTTTGGATTATGAAAACAAGTAAAAAGTAGGGTAAAATATTAACAACTTTTTTCATAAAAGCACTGATGAGCTGATTACACTGTAAGAAATGTTTGCCCTGAGAGTATTTGCTGATCCCTAACTTTTAACAGCTGTTATGACTGGGCACAGGAGGGCAGGGGTGTGAAGTGGAGAAATCAAATCCTAATGTCCATACCAGGCAGGGATTCTAAGTAAAAACCTCATTACAATAAGCTGGGACCCCAATGAGTCGAACCCTCAGGACAGAGATGAACAGAGGGCAGAGCCGTGAGGATTTGTCACCGTGGGTGGATTTGAATCATTCAGGGAACCTCAAGCCTTGAGTGTGCTTCTAGGTGGTTCTGGGTTGAGAGTGCCCCAAGGTGCCTGGCTGCCATAAGTCTAAATCCTCTCGGGAAAGATCTTCATCCCACCCCTCAAGTTACTTCTACAAATAATTTTCCAAATGGACTATCCACGATACAGTCCACAATAACTAAGTACACAGGAACCAGCAGGTAGAGACAACCCGCTACATCACCAAGACGGCTAATGGTTTGAATTATCAGACAATAAAACAACTATGCTTAATGGGTTCTAAGAATTAAGACAAACTGGAAGACTATTTAGATAACAGGAAACCAAAAAAAGGTAACGATAATTTGAAAAAGAACAAAATACAGAACTTCTAGAAGACAAAAAATTAAAAGACTGAGTCTAAAAACTCATTGGACACATTGATGAACATGGCTGGAGAAAGACCAAATAAACTAGGAGATTGGTCCAGCCAATAGCAAAAAGTTCCATTTTCTCTCATGCGGCTTTCTGCAATATTACCAGCAGCACTGAAAACCTACAAACCAAAACCAAGAGGTATGCCAGCCTCATACGATCTTGAATTTCACCCATAAATAACCATGTATGAATACTGAATAGACTCGATTTCGGTTTTCCTCTTCCTCTCAGCTCCTCCTGACACTGCAAAGGCCCCTTCTGAGCCTTTGTTCTCTCTTCCTGGGCTGCGCTTACAGCCTTGATTACGCCTGCCTGGGATGTGAACTTCTACTAACCTTCTTCTTCTGATTTTGCGTGCGTAGTCCCCTGGCTTCACCACGACTGCTGACAAATGAAGAAAAGACAGGCAGGGAAACCGATCTCTCAGTCTTCACGTACAAGAGCTTCACGCTCTCCCACTTCTGAAACAGAGAGAAGAGTAACATCATTTGTAGGTGTTTTGTTCCTTTAAACGAACGGCCAATGGAAGCATCTGCGAGACCGTACCTCCGGCAGTTTCTGTGAAAGCCTTTCTGTGACGGCAACAACGTTTTCCACGATGTGCTGAACTTGCATCCCAGTGTGACCAATGCGGATGGTACTGAAATTTAATAAAGCATTAGACACAGAGAGCTGAAAAAATAACTTGGTTTTCAAAATACAGCATAAGCAGGTATGTGAGAAATACACAATCCTAAAAAAAAATTTTTTAATGTAAAATCACTGAAATCTTTAGGTTCTCAATTTATTTTAGAGGAAGATGATCATCCTTCACGTTCTAGAAGTGCCCTCCTCCTGAAATATGCCCTACCATCAATAGGTGATTGAGGAGCTGGCACCTGGAACCATGTGAGGCTGGGAGGGGCAGTGGGGAGGGCCAAAGGGAATTCCACCTTCATTCTGGAAAACACAGGTCACTGAGTCAGCCCTCAAGCTTTCCTGAGGGCAATTACCCCCAGCAGCCGCTGTTCTGAAAAGGACCACCCCCAGGAGGACTGCTTGCTACCTTTATAGCTCCACTGCCCTGACACAGCTGCCACCTCTAAAATGAACAGTTGCTCGTGTAATAGCGTCTTCTGGCCAAGAGCAAAACCATCCCCTCAGCTGAAGCAGAGGGCAGCCGCAAGCCAACGGGGAAGCCCAGAAATGCCCACTGCTCAGCCACTGGGTCCACTGGTCCTGGCAGCCCCCACTCTCCCCACCATGGGAGCGGAAAGGCAGGCTGGCTGTCGGCAGGATGAGTGCAGAATGAGGATGAGACGCGCTGATGCTCCTACCTCCCTCCAGACAAAGATGGGGTCCTGCCCATTCTGTGTGCCCACTGTCACTGACCTGCAAGTACACCCTGAACCAGGCTTATTCTCCTGTTTTCCTAAACATCTAAAGGTGCCCTGTACAGGGACTTCCCTGGTGGTCCAGTGGTTAAGACTCCATGCTCACAATGCAGGGGGTACAGGTTCAATCCCTAGTTGGGGACCTAAGATCCCACACGCTGCATGGCACATCCAAAAAATTAAAAAAAAAAAAAAAAAAAAGGTGCCCATCCAGTACAGTAAAAATCAGCAGACGTGCCTTTTAAAATTTAAGTTAGTTAAAATCAGGTAAAGTTAGAAGTTCAGATCCTCAGCTGTGGAAGCCATGTTTCAAGTGCTCAGCAGCTATCTGTGGCTCATTCTTCTGCATGAGACTACACAGCTACAGACCACCTCCACCACTTTGGAAAGTTCTAGGGGGCAGCACTGTTCTAGAGAACTGAATACTTCTAAAGAATGAATTTTAGTTTTAACAGAAGAGTCTGGTTTCATTAATACTATCTTATTTTAAAAAGTTTATAAAATCATTATTAAATATAAAATGAAACAGAGGCACACCTTAACGCCTTTTACCTACCTGCAAGAACCACTTTTAGAGATGTTTAAGACAGTTCCCCCTACACAGTCACTGATCTCTCTGGATAAATTCTTGGCCTGAAGGTTTACAGGTACTGGAACTCTAAAACAATACAAAGGCATTTACAGCAGCACATACACACCCGTAAATTTCACGCTACTAAAGTCTGGTCATTGCTGAGAAACTTACTTCTTTCTGTTGTAGAAATGTCTCCCGAGGTGTGAGGGTAAGAGGCGCCTGATTCTGGCGTCCGTAATGAAGAAGTCGAAACTACCCAAGAGGCGGAGCTTAGCTTCATAGGCTTTATATTCCTTTTTTAAAGTTCGGAGGGGGATAATCTAGAAAATGTAAAAACATGAATCTATATACAAAACAGAAACAGACTCACAGACACAGAAAACAAACTTATGGTTACCAAAGGGAGGGGAGGGACAAATTAGGAGTTTGGGATCAATAGATACAAACTGCTATACATAAAATAGATAAGCAACATGGATTTACTGTATAGCACAGGAAACTATACCCAATATCTTATAATAACCTATAAGAGAATATAATCTGCAAAATAAACAAAAAACCCTGAATCACTATGCTGTACACCTGAAGCTAACAATATTGTACACCAACTATACTTCGATAAAAAAGAGAGAGAGAGGAAAAAAAGGTATAAAAACAAAAAATTAAGAACCTGAACAACAACAAGAAGAAATACTGGGGCAATTTGTATTTGGATTTTAAAATGCCCTGGGGTCACAGTTTAGCGAACATGTGAGTATCTAAAACAGCACAGGCACAGGGGCAAATGAGTCGGGACCCTCAGCTAAAGAAACCGAACCAATGACTACAAAAAGGGGGAGGGGTGCCAAGTCAGAGGCAAACCCAGGATGCTCTGGAAGGAGAGAGAAGTGACACAACGGAGCAGCGTTCTATAAAATCTTCAAGATATAATCATTACTGATGCATGTGTTGAGCTTTTAGGTCAACATACCTCAACAGCCCATCTGTCACAGGGAAGAGGGAATATGCCCTACCTAAAGCCAGTGAGAATTAAATTAAAAAGAGAAAATTAAGTTAAAAATTAAATTCCTAGGAGAGAAACATGTACCAGGAATGTCACTTTAATTGAATCCAATCTTTTAGTTGTCTTGAAAATATTAACCTGCTCCCTACCTGAGAAATGTTTTTTTCCCCATAACATATTTTATTGAACACAACAGATCTAAAATACCATATTTAACTGTAATTTATAGAAATTATTTTATATTCTTTTTCCATATTAAATCCTTAAGATCCAGTATTTGTGTTACATCTTAATTCTGACTAGCCACGTATCAAGTGCTTAATGCCATGTGTGGCTAGCTGCCAGCATGATGGACAGCTTAGCATTGGTCAGTTACAGCTATTCATTACCTGAGAAATGATTTTAACTCCATGCTTGTTCAAAAGCTTCTTATAAAAACGTTCTGTCTGTTCGGGAGTTAAATTAGGTTCATCCTTGGTAAATAAACAGATATCTGCTAAATCTGATCGAATACCATGAGGCAAGGACCTGCAAAATACATGAGAACGAACCAACGAATAAAGCATTATAACTGATAACATGTATGTTTATATCCCACAGAATACACAATAAATTCACTGTCATTTCAATAAACTTCATTCATGCTTTTAAAGCAAATACACTACTGAGAACATTTAAAAATGTATCTAGGGCTTCCCTGGTGGTGCAGTGGTTGAGAGCCCACCTGCCGATGCAGGGGACATGGGTTCGTGCCCTGGCCCGGGAAGATCCCACATGCCGCGGAGCGGCTGGGCCCGTGAGCCATGGCCGCTGAGCCTGCACATCTGGAGCCTGTGCTCCGCAACGGGAGAGGCCACAACAGTGAGAGGCCTGCGTACCGCAAAATAAATAAATAAATAAATAAATAAATAAATAAATAATCTAGTTTTCAGTGGTACAGAGGAGAGATTTAACATTCAAATACTAAATCACCACAAATATCTGCAGGCCAAAACATCAACTAATATTTGGGATACAATTAAGACTTAAAATATAATCAAAGATACTCAAAATAGTTCCGCTGAGCCTGCACATCTGGAGCCTGTGCTCCGCAACGGGAGAGGCCACAACAGTGAGAGGCCTGCGTACCGCAAAATAAATAAATAAATAAATAAATAAATAAATAGTCTAGTTTTCAGTGGTACAGAGGAGAGATTTTTAACATTCAAATACTAAATCACCACAAATATCTGCAGGCCAAAACATCAACTAATATTTGGGATACAATTAAGACTTAAAATATAATCAAAGATACTCAAAATAGTGCACACGTAATTATTATTATTTTACGTGTTGCTATATAGGCATACGTACTACCATGTGCTAGAATAATCTAGTTTCATCAGGACAGTTCTGATTCAGAACTCTACCTTGCAGAACCCCCTGGGCTCCACAAACATAACTCTCAAGACCAGAAACAGAAAACGGAGCAAACCTACAGGGACCAGCAAACATGAATTATGTTGAGTCTCAAAAAGGTTTAGCTCACTTTCTAGGCCTACACGTTTTGAGGAAACATTTCCTCAGTTTAAAAAGAGAGCAATCCGCAGAAGCAGGACTTGGCAAACGAGATGGCAAGTGGCAGAAATCACCAAGAGGTGAGCAGTTGGAAAAACACTGCGGAGAAAGTAAGGGCTTTCCAGAAGCAAAAACTCGCCTGGGCAGAGGTATGGAATAAAGAATGCACCCAGATACATAAAGCAATAACTAAGGCAATCTGGCTGGTGCAGTTTGTGAGGATGAGTTAAGAGAGAGTCTGAGGGTCAAAAGGGTCTTTCCAATTTGTAGTCATTCTTAACCCCTATCACCCACCTTTATGGGGAAAAGAAAAAGAAGCTATCCCACACACTGCTTTCTATAGCACAGCTGGCTTTTTAACACCCAAGAAATGAGAGACTCCACAGAGAGGCAGGGTTACCAGACAGAATATAGGACATCCAGTTAAATCTGAACCATTTTTTAAGTATAATTATGTCCCCAACATTACATGGGACCTACTTATCTTAAAAATTGCTTGTATTTTTATTTGCTAAATCTGGCAACTCTGCAGAGAGGGCATCTCTCACCTACGAGTCCTAGCAATAAGAATGTGCTATCACCATGGGTTTTTTTCTCTTAGGAAATCACTGCCAAATTTTTAATTGTCTGTATAAAGGAGTGAGTTCAGGACCTCAGGAATTTTAGCTTGCAACTAGCTTGACGTGGAAAGATAACAGATCCTATGAAAATATGAAAGCTGTTTCATTTATTCTAACCTCTGTCCTCTCAAAAACCAGGTTTTCAGATTCAATAGAACAGCTTAGGTCAAACTGTCCACCAAACATCCAGAAAACTGGTGACATTTCTAGAAAACTTAAGCACATCTGAAATCTTAAAAAACTTAAGAATGTCTGAAGACCTATGGTTTTTGGGGGGCACAATTATTTCAACTCAAGTTATCCCGAGTTTGCAAAGTTTCCACCAGAAACTAAGCTGCCATTTGTTAAAGTTGCACGGAATGGCCAAGCAGATAAAAAGAGCAAAGGTAGAAAATCAGAACTTACAATCTGACCCTCAGTTCTTTACTTGGAATTTTCCATAATACCACCATTAAAAAGAAATTTTCATTCTCATTCAAAAGCAATCCATTTGCGTTTTTCCTGGATCTGGAATGTGCCAACAGAGCTTCTACTGCCTTTTTAATCTGCAAGGTGGAGATACACAAATAAATTACATCTCAATCGAATTTAAAACTTGCCCCCGCCCCAGAATTTGTCCCTGATAAATTTCTATTTTAGCAGGTAACCTCCACAACCGTATCCATTAGGATCCTGCAATTTGTAATCAGAGGAATGTAGCCACCTAAGCTAATAGCATCGTCTACAGAAACGAGCCTCTTCTAAATATAACATTGAGACAGAGAGAACGTGCTTCCCCTGCGCTGGATGATGAAGGCAGTAATACCAATAAAAGCGCAATACACCTGCATCTAGTATTTCCTGAGCGCTTATTATGTGCCACGCTCCCTGGCTACCGCGCTTTAGGTGCATCACCTCCTCTCAGAGCCCATTTTGCGAGGTTACTGAGGCTGGTAAAAATCAAGCGACTTGGCCAAAGTCAAAGGCAGGGAAGCACAGCCAGGTGGACCTCACCCCAGGATCCCAAGTTATACCTGCAATCCAACTCAAGATAAGAGACTTCCCTGGTGGTCCAGTGGTTAGGACTCCGCGCTTCCACCGCAGGGAACACAGGTTCGATCCCTGGTCGGGGAACTAGAATCCCGCAGGCCGCACGGAGCAGCCAAAACAAAAAAATCCAACTAAGAGAGCCAGGCCGCAGGGCTGGAGGAGGCGGGCGTCTACCCGCGAGTACAAAGCAGCGGGCGAGCCGAGGGCACCGCGAACGAGCGACCCTCCCTAAAGCTCCGGAGGCGCCCACACCGGCCCGAAGCCTGCATTCCGCAACCGCGCCGCCCAAGGCCACGGCCATCCGGCTTCCGAACGCTCCTCCCCAGAGGCCACTCACCTGCTCTTCGTCCAGCTGCTCCAGGCCGGCCGGGGTCGCTGGAGTCGAAGCTGAAGTTGCGGTTGAGGTTGACGGTGGGGTAGAAGCCGAGGCCTCCATTTCGCGTTCACCTCGTGGAGACGCGCATCCGGATCCCAGGAGCTGGTTCCTGAGGCGCACGCGCGAAACCAGGCCCGTAGCCGGAAGTCGGGGGGCGGGGACTAGGCCATCGAATCACTTCCGGGAGCGCGGGGTCGAGTCTCTGGGCGTTGCGCCGACAGAGTTTGGCGGGCGAAAGAAGACTGAGGTAGGTATTCGCCCCGCCTGCGGTCTGTCACTTCCCAGAGGGATTACTTCTCTTTCTCTTCTGTTCCTGGTGTCTGTGAGGCGCGGGGAGCAGCCTGGTGACATCTCGCTCTCACTCTTCCACCGAAGAAATCGAGCGCCCGGAGGCGGGAGATGAGGCCTGTCCGGCCACCCCGTGGGGCCATTTGCTGTCAGTGGACCCCCCGCGCTCGACTTTAGGCTGGCGGCGTGGGACGTGGTGAGCGCGAGGAGTGCGACCTCATCACCCACCTGCCGCGTGACTTTGGGCGAACCTAGCCACAGTCCCCGCCATGGCCAGGGTGGCGGGCCCCTCCCCGCTGACTGGTGAAGATTCCGTGGCCTCGTGCGCGGGAAACACCAGGCGCGTCGTTAAGCGGTGTGGAGCCCGAGCGGTGAGCCGGAGCCGGTCTCCTGAGCTTCGGGGCTCACAGAGGGGGGAGGTAAGAGCATGTACACGTAAAGGTGCAGGCTGGAGAACGGGAGGAAGCCTCCCTTCCTCCCCGTGGCCCCAGAGGTGACCACTGTTACCTGTTTCCCTTGGAACCTTCCAGGGATGTTCAAGGCATGTTTAGGAAATACTTACACTTTTTTCTCTTTAGCGATGGCTGGGTTTCAATTCTCTTTTCTTTTCTTTTTTAAACACAAGTAGTAGCCTGTACGCCCGTTGTTCTGTACGTTGCCGTTTCCTCTTAATATATCTTGGAGGTTGTCCAAGTCAGTACCTAAGGCTGTGCCTCTTTTTTAACAGCCGTATGGCCTTTCACCATGTAGATAAACAAGAGGTAATTTAGGAGCTTTTTGATGGATATTCAGGATGGTTCTTTTTGCAATTAGCTACAGAAGATTTTGAGAGATCAAAGAATGGGAGTAGGATGCTTTCCGTGTCAGTTGCTTCCAAAGAAATGCTCCTTCCATATTGCCAAAGCTGGAGGAAGGGGTGTTTTGCTGCTGATCTCTAATACTGGCTTTGTCTTTTTTTTTTTTTAATTTTAATTGGGGTATAGCTGATTACCAGTGTTATGTCTGGCTTTGTCTTTTTATTTTAATTAATTAATTAATTTTTGGCTGCATTGTGTCTTCCTTGCAGTGCGCGGGCTTCTCATTGTGGTGGCTTCTCTTGCTGCAGAGCACGGGCTCTAGGCGCACGGGGTCAATAGCTGTGGCCCATGGGCTTAGTTGCTCTGCAGCATGTGGGATCTTCCCGGACCAGGGCTTGAACCCATGTCCCCTGCAATGAATGGCAGGTGGATTCTTAACCACTGTGCCACCTGGGAAGTCCTGTCTGGCTTTGTCTTTAACCAGAAACTTGTAGGAGAAGTGTTCTAAACCTTTGGCACCTACTCCCACTTGTCTGTTTTAGAACCTAGTATAAGATGGAATTCGTTTTAGCATGATATTATGAATTGTCACGTTAGGCTTCATGTATCTGTGTTTCCTAGTATTCTGAAGAGAGCATCGGGGCTGTCACATGTCGTGTCACCTGAATTCAAGTTTGAGAACCAGACTTTCGGGCCAGGGGAACAGCATGAATTCAGGTGAAAGAGGATGGTGGTGTTTGGAAGTAGTAAGTGGCTGCAGTAGGGATGGCAGAGGGAAGAAATGGGAGATGAGGCTAGAGTGGGGAGGTTAAGGAATTTATTATCAAGCTGAAGGTTTATATTTTGGAGAAATCATACAGATACAAGGTTTTTGAACTGGTATTAGGGAAGAAGAGGAGGTGATGAATTATGCTTTAGGAAAGCTAATATTGCTGTGGTATTGTAGTGGTTAAAAAAATGTCATGCCCACAAATTCTTTGAAACTTAAGTGATGGAGTTTCGTTCCCCTCCCCTTGAGTATGGGCTGGACTGAGTAGACTTGCTTCTAGCAAATAGAATAGAGCAGAAGTGATGGGATGTCACTTTGGAGATTAGATTATAAAAAGACTGTAGTTTCGACCTTAAGTGTTCTTTTCCCCTCCATCTTCCCCCCCCACCTCTCCCTCCGTCTTTCCTTTGTTCAAAATTACTTTCTCTGGGTGAAGCCAGCTACCAAGTCCTGAGACTACTCAGGCAACCTGCCAGCAAGTGAGCTTGGAAGTGGATCCTCCTCCAATTGATCCTGCAAAGTTTTTTTGTTTTTTTTTAAATTTTTTATTTAATTTATTTATTTTTGGCTGCGCTGCGTTTTCATTGCTGCATGCGGGCTTTCTCTAGTTGCAGCGAGTGGGGGCTACTCTTCATTGCAGTGCATGGGCTTCTCATTGCGGTGGCTTCTCTTGTCGCAGAGCATGGGCTCTAGGCGCACGGGCTTCAGTAGTTGTGGTTTGCAGGCTCTAGAGCGCAGGCTCAGTAGTTATGGCGCACAGGCTTTGTTGCTCCGCGGCATGTGGGATCTTCCCAGACCAGAGCTCGAACCCGTGTTCCCTGCATTGGCAGGCGGATTCTTAACCACTGCGCCACCAGGGAAGCTGATCCTGCAAAGTTTTGAGAGATCCTGAGCCAGAACCATCTAAAAGCTATGCTGCTTCCAGATTCCTGACCCACACACATAAACTATGAGATAATAAATGTTTGTTATTTTAAGCCACTAAATTTGGGCTTGGTAATTTGTTATCCAAAAATAGATAACTAGTGGAAATGTGTAGCCCTCCCATCTTCAGACCCATCACCTGTGTTGATGTAAAAGTCCTGTTAGCACCTCACACCCAAAACAAGTTCCACCATGAACTCATTATCTTCCTCTCAAACCTGCTCTTCGTATGTTTTCTGTCTCAGTTCATGGCACCACAAACTCACTGCCTAGTTGCCCAAGCCAGAATATGGGAATCCTCCTTAATTCTTTTCTCCTCATCCTCCATATATGTTGTTTATTTCTTCTAAATATTTCTTGCATTCATCCAATCCTTTTTATCCCTTCCAGCTTGTGATGCAAACTATCATTACTTTTTTTCCTAGACTACTGTACCAGCCTCCTAAGTTGTCCTCCTACCTCCAGTTTTGCATATTATAGTCCATTCTTTGCCCTTCGGTGGGAGTGATCTTTGTAAAGGGCAGATGTGGTCCTATCAAACCTGATTATGCTTAACCAACTTCCTTGCAATATCATTGTCATTAGGACGAAATACAGATTCCTTAATTTGCCTTCTACATATCCAAGTGTGCATTTGTTTTCTTGTGTCCCATCTGGTTTAGAATTTGTCCTGGAAAAAAGGGTCCCAGTTTGAAAAATAAATTTTATGGTCAACCTCAACATATTAGGCACTCTTCATCTGCTGCCTCCCTTATTACCTCCCTGACTTCATACCCTGCCTCTCACCCCTTCAGTCTTTAGATCCTGGTTTCAACTCTGCAGTTCCCACTTGTCTTCATACCTTCTAACATGCTGTAACTTCTTCCTGGAGCACTACCACCTGCAAAGTCGTCCTACCATAATTGGCTGTCCCCTGCTTGAGAATAAGCTCTGAGAGGGCAGGGGAGAGCCAATTAATGGTAGGAAAACTATAAATGATATCTTCACCATTGTATCCTTAGCACCTAGCCCATATATAACATAATGAATATTCACTTGAAGAATGAGTAATGCATTGTAATGGCCTGAGACAGGGCTTAGGTTGACAAGAATAGGAAACTATTGTGGTTTTCTAGGTATTGATCTAATAGCGTGATAGCAGTGAGGACAAAGTATAAGACTTGAACAAAAATTGGATAAACAAGGGAAATTCAGATTATTCCCAAATTCTGAATAACTGGGCAAATCGGTGGTTTTGTTAATAGAGCTGGGGAAGGCAGGAGGAGTGGTAGATTTGGAAAGAAAAATATGATATTCTTTTTCAATATTGAGTTTGAAGTTCCAGGGGTACATCTATGTGGATCTGGAACGTGGAGGAGAAGGTTCCTGAACTTAAATAGGAAATGTGAAAGTCATGGAAATGGTGGTTAAAATTGTGGAGAGACTTCCCTGGCGGTCCAGTGGTTAAGACTCCACACTTCCACTGCAGGGAGCACTGGTTCGATTTCTGGTCGGGGCGCTAAGATCCCGCATGCCATGTGGTGCAGCAGGAAAAAAAAAAAAAAAAAAAAACTTTGGAAATAGATGAGATAGCAAAGAGAAGAAGCACAGAGTCAAAATAGGGCTATGGAGAAACCCTCAGTAGGGGACAGGAGGAAAAAGAGCCTGTAAAAGAGAACTAGTTGATGTAAAAGAGGGTGCTTAGGAATGGGAAGGGAGGATGTGTTAATACCGTCAAATACTGAAGAACTTCTAAAAGGCCAATTTGTTGGGCAGTTAGGTCATGGCGACCTTACAGAAAGCAATTTCAGTAAAGGATTATGAGGAATGTGAGTGAGAGAGGAAAACTGGAACATTGGTATATTTTAAACTTTTACCATTAAGGCAAATGAAGTGAAAATATTTTTGTGTCCCAGGGAATTCTTTATATTGACAATTCTCTTTACTATCAACGATGACGTATATAATAGCACTTGCCCGTCTCTCTATATGGCATTTATTTTTAAAATTTTATTTATTTATTTATGGCTGCGTTGGGGCTTCGTTGCTGCACACGGGCTTTCTCTAGTTGCGGCGAGCAGGGGCTACTCTTCGTTGTGGTGCGCGGGCTTCTCATTGCGGTGGTTTCTCTTGTTGTGGGGCACGGGCTCTAGGCATGCGAGCTTCAGTAGTTGTGGCACGTGGGCTTAGTAGTTGTGGCACACGAGCTTAGTTGCTCCACGCCATGTGGGATCTTCCCGGACCAGGGCTCGAACCTGTGTCTCCTGCATTGGCAGGCGGATTCCTAACCACTGCACCACCAGGGAAGTCCCTATATGGCATTTATTGAGTTGTTAGCATTTTTGTTCTCCAAAGTTTGAACGTCTGTGGCCTTATCCTATTCACTTTCAATCCATAGGGCCCAACTCATGTGTAGGTGCTTACCACCAGTGAGCTTACAACTTAACAGGGCAAAATAAGGCATACGAGGCAGGAAGTGATAAATGCTGTAAGTGTTATAAGATGCAACATGAACTCAGATTACTTAAAAACTGAAAGAATAGTAGTAGTAAGAAGAGTTCTTATAATTAGTGTTTCACCCTGCTTTGATAATAACTGTTGCTTAGTTTGTTTTCTCTATGTACTAGATTGAATCTTTGAGGACCAGAACTAGAGTTTAGTTATTTTGGTACACACAGGGTATGCCTGGCCTGAGGTGAGCAGACACTGCGTCTGTGAATCCCTTTCTGCTGCCTTAAGGCTTTACTCTTAATTTTCCTCTTCCTGTTCCGTTTTCTTCATTTTCCCCTTCTCCAGTAGCTGTCTTTGTTTCATGTGTGTTATTAAGAGGTAGTGTCATGCTACTTCTCCTTTTTTCCCCCTACTTTTTTTTTGTCCTTTTGTAGTCAAGTGGTTTCTCCTGACTCCTTGGTTTCAATCACACTATTCCTATTCCCTTTAAAGTCACCAGTGACATTTTAAGTCAAATAATTTTTAAAAATCCTTGTTCTTCTTGACCTGTTGTATTTGAAACCATTCTAATGTACACTGAAATTTCTCAAGGAATTTTATCCCTTCCTAAATATCCGTGCCTGCTGTTTATTAAGACCTGGGTTAGCCATTAGTGAGCACTAGTTTTAAATCTGAAATGTACTCAATTTTTTCTGTGTAAGTATAGTTACCGTAATATGTTATTTAACTTTGGGATTTATGTTGGAAAATATTTTACTCCACCAGTTCGTCTTTTATTTTTATTTATTTATTTTTGGCCACACCATGCGGCATGCGGGATCTTATTTCTCCCACCAGGGATTGAACCCAGGCCCTCTGCAGTGGAAGCGTGGATTCTTAACCACTGGACCACCAGGGAAATCTCCCAAATGGTCCTTTAAAACAAGCTAATCTGAAAAACTAATCCATATTATTTTATCAAATTTCACTCAATAGCCTGAGGGTAGATATTTCATTAATAAATTAAATAACTTAAAATTTTCTTAAACTGCTGTCAGTTCTACCTTTTCTTTTTAAGGCTTTTCAAACTCAAGATACTGCTGAGCACACACAAGATTAATACTATGTAAACTGTCTCTATCCAGACTCCACATATTAAATTACATTATTTATGCCTGTCTATCCTTTACCCCCTAAAAATAATGAATTTTTAAAAGAATTAAATATGGTAATTGCCAGCCAAAATGAACATAGTATTGTACTTGTAAAGGAATACTATAGGTAGTCCTAATAATGGAGATTGAGTTAAAGGAAAACTAAATGTAATTAAGTATCCTGAACCATGTATGTGAATTACTTTTTAAAAATTAATACATACATTAACATCTGAGAAGAAATGAAAGTAATTAGCATGTACATTTCTAATGGAACAATTACTAAGTTTTGTGGTATGATTTCTTTTTATAGTAAACATACATTAAGGAAGAGACATTCAATATTTTGAGTACCCAGGTCTCACTGAATACTATTAAGTTGTTTCTCTGAAGGTACTGAAAGAGGTTTCTCTTTAAGCTTCTTGAAATTTTTTTTTAGTAGTTGCAAAATCTGCCTGCTTAACAAAATGGCATTAACTGTATGCAAAGTAGTATATAATCTTATAAAGGGTTTAATAAATCATAATGCAACTACCTGCAAAGAATGTATGAAGATGTTGCTAGACGGTAAACAAAGTTTAAGAAACAGCAAACTTAATAATGGATCTCAAATTCCAGTTATTTGAAAATAAATATTTGCTAGAATCAACTAGTAAATCTAAACAACCCTGCAAAATTAGAATAATTACAAATGACAGAACAACAACAAACAAGCCATATAATTATCCATGTCTGTGTTATCTAAAAGCAATTTAAAAAATCTTAGTGTCCTCAAGATACTCATCCTGGTATTGAAATCTGCTAAGAGATATTAACCTAGACGTAGTAGAATTAAGAGGTGAAACAATATTGCTCAAATACAGAATGTGACATTTTAAGGAAGGTAGGAAGAGCATGGTCTTTTTGGTCAGAAAGATCTGGGTCTGAATCCCAACTCAGCGATATACTAGTTATTTAGCTTTGGACAAGTTAGCTAATCTCCCAAGCCTCAGTTTCTTTATCTGTAAAATGAAGCTAGTTCTCCATTGGAATTGTAAGAGATTAAATGAGATATCATATATATCAACATAGTACCTGGCACATACATAATAGCACAGGGCCCTTTGCTGAAAATAGTCATTAAATGGATTAGAAAGTGAAATGTGCATCTTAGGGCCTGAAAGAGGGGAGGCCTGTACCTAAACTCAAGCAGGGAAGAAGAGGCTGGTAAGTCAAGAAATTTTTATTAGATTCTAATTAAAAAAAAAAAAATGGGGAGGGCCCTAGGGAAGGAGAAGCAAGAGAACAATGAGATCACCAGAAAGGAGAGAAGAAAATGAAAAGGTTTTCAGTAGAGAAACTTTATCAACCTGTTTGCTGTTCCTCTTTAGCTCTCTTCTTGTACCTATATAGCTGTGTGGGTACCTTGAGCACCTCTTGTTGCTCAGTCTCATGATGTACACCAACCCTTCCTTGTACACCATTTAGGTAGACAACTTTTTAATCCAGTCAGTCTCAATTTAGAGGAATTATATTCCTTGAGAAATGTTATTAAGGCTATTTTAAAAAAAAAATCTTATTTATCTGGCTGTGCCGGGTCTTAGTTGTGAGATGCAGGATCTTTAGTTGTGGCATGTGGTATCTAGTTCCCTGACCAGGTATTGACCCGGGCCCACTGCATTAGGAGCGTGGAGTCTTAGCCACTGGATCACCGGGAAGTCCCATTAAGGCTATTTTAAAAAATGACCTCTAGGCTTTAAAAAGAAAAAGCGTTTTCAGTACCACTGATCATCTTTTATCTTTGAAGATAAGCAGCTGACAACTTCTTGGAGGACTGTGTTCTTTTAACCATACCAGTATATAACTGGTGAATGTTACTGACAGTTCAAAGTGCATCTTTACTCAAATTAGGAAGGTTTTCAATAGCCACTGTAAGTATTATGCTAGGTCATCAATAAGGGATCAATAAAAGAACTTCTAAAAGTTATTCATACATGTAATTTAATAAAATAAATCTACCAAAAAAGAGAACAAGGACTTAGCCCTGAGGTTTAAAAGAGTTAATCAGTAGAGGTACAAGTCAGGTGAATTTGCCTCTAGCAACATGAAAGTGTGATAGGGACAATCCAGTTTTATAATTGACAGGGCACATCAAAGGGAACAGAATGAAGCAAGCACTCAAGACTGATAGGGAGATCAGAAGGGAGCTCACGTTTTTTCACCTTTGGGGAGGCTAAATAGTCTGTTTCTGTTTGGTAACAGCTTTACAAAAGCAGATAAAGGGAGAAGAAGTAAAGCTTTTCTCTCTGGTTTATTTACTCATTTGCATTTCTAATGATAAATTCAAACGAGGCCGTTTGTATTTGCAACCAACAGGAGAAAATAATCCTAATTGGAAAACAAAATTTTCAAGGACGGACAAAAATTTATGGGATATTCATCAAATAAAATTATTACCCAGCAAATATAAAGAGAATAAACTACTGTTAAGACATGTGGGTCAATCTCTAAAACATGCTTTAAAAAAAAGACAATTGGGTGCATAATATGATTCCATTTATGTGGAGTTCAAAAATGGGCAAAACTGGGACTTCCCCAGTGGTCCAGTGGTTAAAACTCTGCTCTTCCACTGCAGGGGGTGCTGGTTCCATCCCTGGTCTGGGAAGAACTAAGATCCCACATGCCACAAGGTGAGGCCAAAAAAAAAGAACCAGGCAAAACTAATCTCTGGCAGAACCGTGATTGCCTTGGCAGGAGGGAAGGGATGGATTGGAAACAGGCAGAAAGAAACTTTCTGTAGTGATGAAAATGTTCTATATGTTGATGGGGGTGTTTACATAATTGTATACACTTGACAGACTTGTTGTAAACTTGAGATCTGTGCATTTCACTGTATGCAAGCTTTATCTTAATAAAAAAACACTCTTTGTGTACACCTTCTGTTTGCTGGACCTTCTTTAAAATAGTTATTACTCCTACGAACCTAATCCTTTCAAAATTGCTTTCTCACCCTAAAACTTAGTGTATTTGCCAGGGAAATAGCAAAGATGGTGGAGATTGCTTTTGTTCTAAGTAACTTGTGCAGTTTGTAAGCAAACAAAGTCCTTTAGGAGGATTGTACTACCTCCATTCAGAGGGGTGAAATCTCAACCTAAATATAATCACAAATAAGGGTGCAAAGCAAGTTCAGTATATGTGTTCTTCCATTATGCCCTCTCTAGCTAATCTATTTTGCCAGTAGACATATTATCAGTAGCCTCACTCTTCTCTAAACTCAAAGAATACAACTTATTTCATTGTAATTTGGCCATCATTTATTCTAGACTGGGAGATACAGTTCTTCACTACAAAGCTACAACATCCAGGGTACTGATGCTATTTTTCTGCTTTAAGATGCATTGATAGAGAGAACTTGTGTATCTGAAACTGGTTCCACAGACCATGAAGTATAAAATCTTGTACACACTGCAGTACTGTGCCTATGTGTGGTCTGATGCCCAAACACGACATTGAGGACTGTAGAGAAAACAGGTTCACTCAGAGTATGATACAATACCGGTGATATAAAGAGACAAATCCTTCAAAAGGGAAGATGGTAATTTTTATTGTTATTACAAAAGCAAATTTTTTTAACTTCAGTCATTTGAATAATTGCAAGAGCAGACTAAGGGCTTAATCCTCACACAGGCACCAAGTCAGGCACAGTAGGTAGCTACAAATCATAAGAAAAAGGTTTCTTTACCTTGGATTCCTGTAATTCCTACCTAGAGCACTCTGCCATGCTTTGGAATTAGTTAAAAACCCAGCAAACCTAATCAGTTCCCTTTAATTCTGCTTTTTAAAAAATGAGAGCTAGGTATTAACCTGCTGTCTAGTGAAAACTAGTCACTAAATCCTGGCCTGAGAGCCACATTTGTTTTAGAGCAAAGAGAAGAAAGTAGTTAACTAAGAGGTGTGTCAATTTCTGAGAGCCCCATGTGAGTCCTTAAGATATAGACCTTCTGGACTCAGACCTCAGTTTCACCTAATGCATGTGGATGGTCACCTGAGGAGTGCAGGAGCTCCAGCTCCAGCACAGACACTCTTTCCGGGGAAGCAGGAAAGGAGGTAGCAGGGACTTGGGCTGACATCTGAAGCACTAAGGTAATGTGCCTGGCAGAGGGTAGCCTCAGGAAGCACAAAATGTAATTCTACCTTTGCTGTCCACAAACCTGAGGTTTAAAGGGCACAGTGGCATGTGTGGCAAGGCAGAAAAGACAGTTACCATTCTGAGAATTGATGAAATCCTGCCTAATTTTCTGCCTAATCAGACATGGTGCCTATCTGCTTCTCCCTTATTTTGGAGAACACTCCCAACACTCCCACACCTCCAGGCCCTTAAAACATTTCTTAGTAAACAACTCAGCTAGCATATTACTGTTTCAAGGAAGCATAGGATTAGAGGTATGTGAAGTTTATTTACTGAAAGGAAGACTCAATATGTTCTAGCATATTGAAAATTAAGAATATCCTAGAGCCAAAACCATCACAAGTTGAACCAAATTTACCCTACCTGAAATTTGGCAGTAAACTGGTTCAAATGGAATCCACTGAACTACAGGAAAATAACACTTCCTATTCCATTTACTATGAAATCTAATATAACCAACTGACTGCTAAAGTTAAACCTACTAGATTTTTGAACTCAAAGTTGTGCATGTGTAATTACATTTATATAACAAGTTGCTGCCATGGCAAGATTTCTAGAGAAAGAAACAAGATCATAAATGTATTAGATGGCATCTGCTATAATCACTGAAAAATTAGCTGGAGGAAATATAAGCCATATTATTTGGAGACAGAAAATCGTCCCCTAAATTCTGTTGATTGCTATCTACCTTACGTGTATATGTCTGTGAGAGGATTAATGGCACAGTTTATTCTGATAAGATAGGCCAACGCTGAAAATTTAATCATCCTATAGTCAGAGCTATAGTGCTGTTACCAGAATTTTCACAAAGGGTTTTTAAAAGCTGAAAGTTGCGTGATGTTAAGAGCTACAATAAAAACTGTCCCTTGGCTACCTTAAATTCCTACCCAAAGCAGTGAAGCTGTCATCCACGAAGCAGCGGTCCACAAGGAAGTCCATGCCAATGAGGAAAGGTGCTAGAGTGCTGTCATGTGGAACAGCCATCCAAGACCACGGAGTAATTACAGTCACAACTAGTGTTTTCTGAAGATTGCCAGGGAGTTTAGTTGATTTTTTTCAAAAATTCATCATGGAAGCAGTTTTCGACCATAAGTTCACCTTTTTCTTGGGTTGCAAAACTGCGGCTGGTTGAAAGTATGACCCAGAATATCTGCAGTACTTCAGCTGAGGATGCCTGTAACTGTTCAGTTGCATCACGTTCAAAGTCCATCCCATATTGTAGAAGCAGTTCTTGTAGTTTATGTAACGAGCAGACAAGTATGAATTACCTCTTGTTAACAGTGAACAACCTGTATCCTTTTATAATTTACAAAATTTTTACATTCAATTATCACATATTTCAATTCAAAACAAATATACATGGGCTTATTTACCCAAGACCACTTTACTATTTGTCACTTAGTTTCATGGCATTATATACTCAGTCCATCTCTTTTGGTTTGATTTTACATAATTTTCATTGGATAAGTTCTGTTTGCAAATTAAAAACAAGAAGCAAATGCTGTATTTCCCCTTCTCCCACAGTAAGAAATAGGATTTAAAATGGCTATTACTTAGATGTTTATTTCAGTATCTTTCTTAAATTCATTTCATTAATTTAAAAAACTATAATTAAATAATATATCATGAAAGCTGTATAAAGAACATCATTAATGCAAAGAAAATTGTGATTATAACATATCTATGCTAAAGAGGAAAAAAATGTTTAGGTCTGTAATATCCTAAGTCTACAGCCAATTACCCTATTTTTGCCTTGTCAACAATGTAAAACACGTTTGTACTTACAGAAGACAAAATGACAGTGTAGGAATCTGTATTGCTTTTTAAAGGTCCAGTATCTCCACACACTGCCAGTTCACTTCAGACATTATATTTGCCCATCCAAGTAACCAGGCAGTGTAATGAGTTTAAAATGCATCAAGTTTAAGTGAGCATTCTTCCCAAAGAACTTAAAAGCCCACAAAAATGTATGGTGTTGGTTCAATTAACAATGAGGTTTCTTCTAAATAATCTTATTTGCATAAATGTACAAGAATCCGTTGAAATTTTTTTTTTTTTTTTTTTTTTTTTTTTTTGTAAAAAAACCTTTTAAATTTTTTTTTTTTTTTTTTTTTTTTTTAGAGGTAGGCCCTTCACAGTTGATATCCATGTCATTTTACTTGAGTCTTGGCAACATACACATAATATCCTAAAAGTGTAAATGTTTTAATAGCAAACATAACTGTTTTTTTAAAAATGTGTTCAGTTTAAAAATGGAAATCTATCTCTGGAATTAATTTCAGTGACTCTTGAGCTTTTAAAGATTCATTAAAATCCAAGCAATTGCTAGTATTTTGTTCTTAATAACTTGGAAGTAGAAAAAGAGTTACTATGCACTGATTAAAGCTCCCACATATCCCAGAAAAATAAAAGCCCAGAGATTTGCAGACATAATAAATTTTATTTAAATTTCATGCAGTTTTAATAGCCATGAGTATAGTTATAGGAAGCTGAAGGACAGTAACTATGCTCTGTCCATAAGATGTGGCCTCATTCATGAAATGAATGGGAATTTTACAGTTAAGAAAACAGGATTAGATTAATTTTTATGTTCTGTGACTGGAAATACAGTCTGACTAGGCTTTTCTTTTCTGAGGCAGATGATTACATGGAAGGGACATGTCATTAAATACACAATTACAAAGTATCTTATTTAGAGATAAACCAATCTAAAAGAGGCCAAGTCTTTGATAAAGGGGGCATCCAATAAACCCAGAAAGTGTCCCCTCCATTTCCCATTTATTCTCATTAAAAAATTTCAAAGTTGTGACACAGTTTTAACAGAAAGTCAGCCTTTGATCTAAAATCCACAATGCTGCATTGTGGTTCATCCAAATCATAATTTAGCAAATTTAAAGAAAACAGTCAATTTTGAAAAATTGAGAAAAACTTACACTGTGCTTGATTCTATTTATCACTGTTAACTTTAGTCTGTGCAGATTCTGATGGTTCTAAAAATATGTTCATTTAGTTGCTGGATGAGATTTAGCTTTAATCAGCAAGAATCATCCAGCCTTTAAAATTACTAATACAAACAATAAACTGAGTAATTTGTAGAACTGGCACTTGCAGTTGATACAGTTTTCATATTAGATGCATGCAGCTCTTACAAATACTAAAGGAGGCATTTCTGCCACATCTCAACATGCTGTCTTTATTGTAAATTCCATTAATTTAACAAGTTAATGGAATTTTTTGTAGGGGTACAATTTTATTATGCTTTATACTTATAAAAACTACAGTATGCTGTTCTTGTATTTTAAAACCACTTACTGTGTTTAAGAAATCATGTTAAAATATAAATTGGCAGAAACTGGTAGACCTAATAAAGCAGTGTCACAGTTGCATAAAGATATTGTATGTATGCATTAACCATCAAAAGAATGGGGTCAAACTAATTCTTTCTTTTAATACAAACTTGAACATTGTTTGTAAATGCCTCATTTAAAGTAGTGGATAAGGAAAGTTTAGAAAAGTCCAAGTAATAAAATGTACTCAATTACTTGGTAAAGTTAAAAAGCTAATGCAACAATGTTACATCCAGATAAAAAACATTATTCAAAAGCAATTCAAATACCGAAAAGGGTTTCAAATTGAATATTTTATTAACATGGTAGTTGTCTTTGTAACATGTGCACACACACTCGCACACTCAGAATGATCTGCCTGGGGGAAAAAAAGACTAAGTATGCCTAAGGGAAATGAAAAATTAAAAAATTCCTGGTAGGTTTTCATTATTGTAGGCAATTATGTCCACATCACTTACAAAGCTATTGCCAAATCTGTCCAAGGAAGCAGAGTTTGAGAGGGGAAGAAAAGAATCTTGGGAAAAATTCAACAGTGGCATAGCAGAGCTCTCAATATGAGAAAGCTGACATAATGTGGACTTTTGCTGTGAATTTTTGTCTTTGCAAAACATGGGGAGAGGTTTGTCAATGGGCAGAAAATAAGAGTAGGCGGTGTGAAGTAGGCTTTTGCAGTCAGTTTTCCTCACAGTATTGTGCAGGGTCATCAAGAAAATGCTTAGTCTTTCTCTGGAACCAGTTTCAGAACTTTTCCAATTGCAATGGTCTTACCTAGAAATGAAATTTTTAAAAAACCTTTTCAGTAGTTAACAGCAAGGCTATGTAAGATATTAAAATTTACTATTTTAAATCATATTTTAAATCATTATTTTACAATGTAAATGACTAATTAACTGGCTTTACCATCAAAGACATGATTTCTGATTAATGGAGGGGAACTGAAAATATGATTTTCTTTCAAAAATCTATGCTTGGAGAAGTAAAATGTGGATATCTGTACAATGGAATACTATTTGGCAATAAAAAGGAATGAATTACATACATTACAAGCTACAACATGACTGAAGCTCAAAAACATGCCGAGTAAAATAAAGTAGACACTGAAGGCCACAAACCATATGATTCTATTTTCTATGTCGTGTCCCAAAAAAGGCAAACAGAGAGAAAAAGTAGATTTATGGTTGCCTAAGGCTAGGGGTGGGAATAGGTGGTGACTTTGTAAACAGGTATTAGGGTTCCTTTTTAGATGTTCTAGATGTTATAAAATTAGAATGCGGTGATGACTGTACAACTCTGTAAACATATAATTCACTGAATTGTATATTTAAAACAGGTCAATTTCATGGTATGTAAATTATCTCATTAAAAGCTGTTAAACAGGGCTCTCAGTCCTATTATAAGAGATACAAAACCCATGTAGATCTTGTGAAAAACCTAAAAGCCAACTACTCTTTAGAAAGGAAAAAAATTCTGGGGTTAAAGATTCTTGCTACATTAATTTCTTCTGCCTGATTTTATCAGGTAACTAAAATTCTCATTTTGTTATATTAATGGGACAAACCCAGTAACCAGTTTCACCAAGAAGAGTTTTAAGATAATGACTTCAAATGGATACCACCTTTATACAGATTTCTCCAAAATAAGGCTGAGGGACCATATTCATCATATTCCCAGTGCTTGGCATGGCTCCTGCCATGCAGTAGATATACAGTAAAGTTACTGCTGAATGAAACTGGAACTAATATGTGAACTATTCTATATTTCAAGTGAACCATGAAGTTTTATGTAAAGTTTTCCATAGTCTTAAAAGTTATCTAAGTTAATATAATAATCTATAGAGAAATGTCATTTTGTTTCCATAATACCAGAGTTTCATGGCTGTGAGATAAGAAAATTACAGCTGTTCCAATCCACTCAGGTAGGCAGAAATGGACACACACACAAAAGAACATGAATATTAAACTTCTGAAATATTAGGTGTTAAGACTATCAATCTATGTACCCCTTTTATCTCCCCCCATTTCGATGTGGTTAATGTTTATCATATTTGATTTTAAAATGATTTCTTCTGAGCATAAAAAAAGATGTCTACCTCAGAGGCTTGCTTAGCAAAAATTTGCTCTACAGGATAGAGTCCTTCAAAATGAGGTTTTTTTTTTTTTTTTTTTTTTTTTTTGCGGTATGCAGGCCTCTCACTGTTGTGGCCTCTCCCGTTGCGGAGCACAGGCTCCGGACGCGCAGGCTCAGTAGCCATGGCTCACGGGCCTAGCCGCTCCGCAGCATGTGGGATCTTCCCGGACCGGGGCACGAACCCGTGTCCCCTGCATCGGCAGGCGGACTCTCAACCACTGCGCCACCAGGGAAGCCCCAAGATGAGTTTTAATCACACATATTACAGAGGATTTCATCATAGAAATGTCTTATTTAGTAATAAATAAAATGACTCTCAAAATCCACTGCTTGCAAAATATTAAAATTAAGATTATTCATCTAGAGCATCACTACTAAGATGTGTTGTCAAGTCTGTCTGCTGTTCAACTCATAAAACATTTATTATATGAATATATTATAAAACAAGTATCCACGTTTTCTATGAACTTGCAATGTGTGCTGCACTCAGATGAAGATTACCAAAGCTAAGCATCTTAGATATAACACTAGACATCAATTTAAAGGCTTACCCTCATCTCTTAAAGTAAAACGACCCATCTGAGGGAAGTCTTTAAAGGTCTCAAGGCAGATGGTTCCTGCTGTTCTCAAGCGGGCAATGCATACTTGATCTTGTTTCACAAAGCGGGGTCGAGTCTTACTTTTTTCTCCTGATTTTTTGTCTACCAAGCAGATTAAGGCCTATCCAAGAAAAAAGGATGAGATTGGAATAATGTCAAATAAAAGAATCTTTAAACTAATACTAGAAGTGCAAATAAGAATACATCACTGTTGCTGATCAAAAATTATCAAGATGAAATGGTCTTAAAACAAAAACCTCAGTTATCTTAAAACTCACTGTTATTTCGACTTCTTCAATACAGGTATGGATATGCAGCACCGCATTATAACCTGGGCAGATGATGGATTTGTGCTCTATAATCACTATCTGTCAAACAAAAAAAATTCACATCTTTATCCCTAGGTAAAAAAGAATTGAATGTGTAACTCACAATCTCAATAGGGGACCAACTTATTTTTGTGTTAGATCAGGCTGCCTTACCTCCAAGCATGAACTTTGATATCCTTACCTCACTGATCTTCTTGGCAAGCACACAAACTTTAAAGACACAGGCAGACTTTCTTCTCTGGGAAGGCTTTCCTCTATACTCCCCACCAAGGAATTAATCATTGCTGCTCACATGCTAGGTTTTTTCCTCCTAGATGTGAACTTGTAGTTTTATCCATTTCCCAGTATCCAAGGTCCAAAGTTAACAACCTTGTATCTGACATCAAAATCTAACTTGATTCGTCATCGTATCTTAGAACTCAAAAATTCTGCGAGCTGTACCAATCACTTACTCTCATTGTCCTGGGGAGGTCAGGTTGCTAACATCGAGAAATTATGTGTGTTTTTCTGTCTGGAAAGTTATTTGCTCTGAATGAACAGACAAACCATGACTTCCACGGCAACTACTCTCTACTTAAAGTGAAAAACACTTTGAGCAAAATGTAAGTATCAATATATATTATCAACAGGAAATAAATAGGGAACTTACAAAGAATACTACCTACCCAGTACTTGTACCATCTTAAAGACTTTATGTGTATGAGATATACATCACAGTTGTGATCTCTATATATGGTTTATTCTATTTTAGTTCCCCTTCTGCACACAATGGCATGTCACCAATAATCAGGACAAAGGAGATTTAAATTCTAGTTTCATTTAGACAGTGAACATCATCATAATAATTACAACAACTGGTTTACCTGGGCATCAAATGTGCGACCAGAATGACAAAGATTATTAGGATCACAAAGTATGAACCCTGGAAGAATCTCCTCCTCTTCAATTCCTTTCAGTCTGATTTTGAGGTTTTCACCTGGGGCTACAGAATCAGTTTCTACATCATCAGAAAGGATTCCAAGAACTTCCACGTTGTGCTTAAAAAGAAACCAAGATTGGGGATTTTTTGACACATTCACTGCATTATAGAACGGAAAATTATCTGTTTGCTGAAGACTTGCAAGTCACATTTTTCTGTGATTGTTGATTAGCCAAAATAATTCTTTGAGTGTGAAACTTTATAACATTTGTATGACACGAACTTAATGAAAAAAATCATATCCTAGAAGTACAAACTGCCAATTAGAAGATTTATCTGTCACATCCTAATAATTTCCAAATAGAACAAGTATAAAGTAACATTTGTCTTTTTTTACTTTTTCAAAATTACAACATTAAATCTAAAATTTGGATTTTAATTTTATGGATGTAATTTTTATTATTGTTAAATTCCAGGAGTTAACAGACATAGCTTCCATTACCTATCAATCCCCCAAACATCCAAAGAATGTACTTTTCCAAGGTTATTTGAACAGCTAAGCTTTAAAGCACATTGACTGTTTAATAGGTAGTTTCCTTTTGGGGTGATGAAAATGTTCTGGAACTAGACAGTGGTGACGGCTGCACAAAACTGTGAATGTACCTAAATGTCATTAAATGGTAAAATTTATATGTCTTTTACCACAATAATTTTTTTTAAAGAGCATATAGATGGGGAAAAAAATGTTAAAAGCAATACTCACTAGTATTCCCTCATTTTATTCCACTTCTGCCCTTAGAGGTAATTCATATTTTTAAAACACATGGCAGAAAACAAACAAAATAAAGCCTTCAAGACAAAAATGAACTTTCTCATGATGGTGGACATATAGTAGAGAATCCAGAATCACTATATTCCATACGAGAATTCTACAAACTGTCACTTGCTAAACTCTAGTAGTTTCCCCATACACACACATACACAAATAATGGCTTTCTTTCCCAAAAGGCAGCTTATACCTTACTGATACCTGTCTGTTGAAATTCATTCCAAGAACTGGTAATATAGCCATATTTGCTAGCAAATTCTTTACAGTAATGGGATAAAGGGGTAGAAACTAGCAGTTCCACCATACACAACTAAACAAGTATTGTTTAATACTTTTTGCCCAAATAATCCAGCATAATTAATTCCTCTCCCCAAATAAGGACTTTTATAGCTGAATAAAATAGAGCAAGTCTAATCTCTAATCCATACTTATGAAAAGTTAAGATTAAGACCAACAAAATTCTTAGTTTGTGAAAGGTATTAAGGATTTTACCTACTCTAAGTACCTCACATAAGTGGAGTCATACATGATTTATCTTTTTGTATCTGGTATATTTCACTTAGTAATGCCCTCCAGGTTCATCCATGTTGTAGCCTATGTTAGAATTTCCTTCCTTTTTAAGCTGAGGTAGTATTCTGTTGTACGTATACACCACATTTTGTTTGCTTATTCATCCATCAATGGACACTACAGGTTGCTTCCATGTTTTGGCTATTATGAATAATGCTGCTATGAACATCAGTTCTTTTAAAATTTATTTTTGGTTGCGTTGGATCTTTGTTGCTGTGCGCTGGCTTTCTCTAGTTGCGGCGAGTTGGGGCTACTCTTCATTGCAGTGCGCGAGCTTCTTGTTGTGGAACACGGGCTCTAGGTGCACGGGCTCTAGAGCGCAGGCTCAGTAGTTGTGGTGCACGGACTTAGTTGCTCCGCAGCATGTGGGATTTTCCTGGACCAGGGCTCGAACCCGTGTCCCTTGCATTGGCAGGCGGATTATTAACCACTGCGCCACCAGGGAAGTCCCTGAACATCAGTTATTCAAGGTCTGCTTCCAGTTCTTTAGGGTATATACCCAGATGTGGAACTGCTGGATCATGATTATTCTATTTTTAATTTTTTTGAAGAAATGCCATTATGTTTTTCCACAGCAGCTGCACAATTTTACATTCCTGCCAACAGTGCACAAAGGTTCCAATTTCTCCACATCCTCACCGGCATTTGTTATTTTCTGGGGTTTTTGATAGTAGCCATCCAGATGGGTGTGAGGTCTCACTGTGGCTTTGATTTGCATTTTCCTAATGATTAGTGACGTTAAGCATCTTTTCATGTGCTTTTTGGCCACTGTACATCTTTGTAGAAATGTCTATTTAAGTTCTTCGCTCATTTTTTAGTCAGCTTGTTTTTTGTTTTGCGGTACATGGGCCTCTCACTGTTGTGGCCTCTCCCTTTGCGGAGCACAGGCTCCGGACGCGCAGGCCCAGTGGCCATGGCTCACGGGCCTAGCCACTCCATGGCATGTGGGATCTTCCCGGACCGGGGCACGAACCCGTGTCCCCGGCATCGGCAGGCAGACTCTCAACCACTGCGCCACCAGGGAAGCCCAGCTTGTTTTCTTTTTGTTGTTGAGTTGTAGGAGTTCTTGATAATATTATGGATAGTAACCCCATATCAGATTTATGATATACAATTTTTTACCCACATTCTGTAGGGTGCCTACCTATTAATTTTTAAATGTAAAATAGCCTGGCATCTACATCTTTTAAAACATTTCATTCTATTCCACTGAGACTCAGGGGACTAGTGAACTCGGTGAACCGAGTTTTTAAGGCTTGATTAACAACTGTAAGATATGCTATATTGACCTGCTTAGTCATTAGTATAAAGTGACAGCTTCTACAAGAACTAGTACATTAAGGCCCTTTACCTTTAGCTATAGCCCAGCTCCAGGTTCACTTGCCCATAATAAGTACTTTTCTTTATTGTGATAAAATACTCATAAAATTTACCTTTTTAAACCATTTTACATTGTACAATTCAGTGGCATCTACGTTCACAATGGTGTACAACCATCACCAGTATCTGGCTCCAAAACACCTTCATCACCCCAAAAGAAAACTCTACACACATTAAGCAATCACTCCCCATTCTTCTTCCCCAAGCCCCTTGCTTCCATCTCCACAAGCAAACTCAACTTCTGTGACTGCTGAACAGACAAAATAGAGCAAGGATTCAAACTGACCATTATTTCCATTCATTTATCATTGACCTTCAAGTTGCAGAGAAACTTAGAAAAAAGATTCTATGATAGGATACTCTGATCTCCAAGGCATCAAGAAACCCCAAAGTAGGGCTTCCCTGGTGGCGCAGTGGTTGGGAGTCCACCTGCCGATGCGGGGGACACGGGTTCGTGCCCCGGTCTGGGAAGACCCCACATGCCATGGAGTGGCTGGGCCCATGAGCCGTGGCCGCTGAGCCTGTGCGTCCGGAGCCTGTGCTCCGCAATGGGAGAGGCCACAGCAGTGAGAGGCCCGCATACAGCAAAAAAAAAAGAAAAAAAGAAACCCCAATTATACCTAAACAGTACACTGACAATTACCTTTTGTAATTCACTGTGCCTGGAATAAGCATGGTAAAGAAATTCTCAGGGGACCTCCCTGGTGGCACAGTGGTTAAGAATCCACCTGCCAATGCAGGTTCAAGCGCTGGTCCAGGAAGATCCCACATGCCGCAGAGCAACTAAGCCCATGTGCCACAACTATTCAGCCTGCGCTCTAGAGCCCACGAGCCACAAATACTGAAGCCCATGTGCCTGGAGTCCATGCTCCACAACAAAAGAAGCCACCATATGAGAAGCCTGCACACCGCAACAAAGAGTAGCCCCCGCTCGCCACAACTAGAGAAAGCCCGTGCGCAGCAGCAAAGACCCAACACAGCCAAAAATAAAAAAATTTATGGAAAAAAAAAAGAAAGAAAGAAATTCTCAGTTAAATCTTAACAAAGTCTCTATTTAGAGGTTCTGATGATTCAGGCCTGTTTTCCTACATAACTAATACCTCTAGATTGTTAGAGAAGTTCTCTGGAAAACAGGTAACAGTTTCTTAGTAACACGTCATGTGCAATTATCAGCAACTGAGCAGTCAGAAATAACACAAAGGAATAGCTTGAGATTTTTGCATGTTACTTAATGAAACCCTCTCCAATAATGAAGAAATTACAATAAGGTAGAAAGAAAGAGTTAGGAAAAGACCCATTTATGATAAAGGCAAATCCTCTTCTCCCAAAATAAATTAGGAACATAGGTTAGACACATTATTTTATAGTACCCAACATAACGATGTACAAAAAATAAAAGGAAGCTAATTATATCATGATTAAAGCTGAGTTTTCATCCCTGGCTCACTTACTAATCCAGTGTGTTAACAGAAGCAAGTCACTTAATCACTTCAGATTTCTATTTACTTCCTGTAAAATAATGGAGTTGGGCTTCCCTGGTGGCACAGTGGTTAAGAATCCACCTGCCAATGCAGGGGACACGGGTTCAAGCCCTGGTCAAGGAAGATCCCACATGCCGCGGAGCAACTAAGCCTGTGTGCCACAACTACTGAGCATGTGCTCTAGAGCCTGCGCGCCACAACTACTGGGCCCACGTGCCTAGAGCCCGTGCTCCACAACAAGAGAAGCCACTGCAATGAGAAGCCTGCTCACTGCAACTAAGAGTAGCCCCTGTGTGCAGCAACGAAGACCCAATGCATTCAAGAATAAATAAATAAAAAAACAAAAACGGAGTTGAAGCTTTCATGATGATGAACCTTTTTTTTTTCCTTTGCGGTACGCGGGCGTCTCACTGCTGTGGCCTCTCCCGTTGCAGAGCACAGGCTCCGGACGCACAGGCTTAGCGGCCATGGCTCACGGGCCCAGCCGCTCTGCGGCATGTGGGATCTTCCCAGACTGGGGCACGAACCTGTGTCCCCTGCATCAGCAGGCGGACTCTCAACCACTGCGCCACCAGGGAAGCCAGATGGTGCACCTTTTAACTCTAACATGGAGCTAATACTGTCCCTTCTCCATTTGTCAATAAATAACATCACATATTCTTGATTAAATTTTGTACTTGACATTAATAAAACATAATCCTGGATTTAAAAAGTTGTTTCTTTTAATGAAATCCCTAAGACTGAAAAGTTCTGGCTCCTTGCTAATATTTTCAAGAGAAAATTTAAATGAGCAAGAGCATTACTAAGTCTTACCTTGTTTGGCATCATAACAAGCTGCTGACCTTTACAAATAGATCCTGATTCTAGCTTTCCCAGGACCACAGTGCCCATATCCTGTTTAAATTTAAAATGAAAAACCAAATGTCAGACTTCTATTACTACTCTACAGCAGTTCAACAACCCAAAGTGAAATCTTGCAGGGCTTACTCATAAAAGAAAATCTTTAGCTCAAGTGGTAGAATGCTTAGGATTAATCTCAAACACAGGTAAATACTCTGTATCTGTGTCATAAGCATATGTATAATTATAATACTAAAAAAAAGGAGGCTTAGGATTTAAAAAGAAAGCACACTGCAGGAGACAGGGCAGAATTATGTCTGAAGATCTGAATTATTTGTTCAAATTCAGGTTCTCTCAAAAATATCTGAGACTTTTCTCTCTTTTATAAAATTGGAAAAATACTTGTTCAAGAAATTTAACATGAAGCTAATCAAAGAATGAAGTGTTTGAGAAGGGCAAAATATTACATATTGATAGTGCAATACTTAAAAACCTAGTTAAAAATAGTGAAGCTTATTTCTTTAAAGATTAACATCCAGTTGGTTGGTGAGGCTATGGGAAACCTAGCACTCATATACTGCTTGCTGGTGGTCATGTAAGTTAGCATTGTATTCTGGAAGGCTGTTTGTCAGTATCCATCAACGTTAATACACAAACCCTTCCAGCAGTTTTACTTATAGGAGTCTCTCTCTAAAACTGATCATTGGCTCACTGGAAAATAGCTGAAATAAACTAAGTTTGTTGATTAAATTATGGTCTATCACTGAATAATATATAACCATTAAAAAAGAGACATCTATGTTATGTTGTTAATTATTAAAGTTATTTCATAATTTAAAACAAAACAATTTATCACTTCCCATAAAACCCAAGTTCTTGAACATTTTGGGTACCTTGTACTTATCCACAATTGGCAGCCTGATTGGTCCATCAACTGATCTACTGAAGTTTGGCAAATTATCCAGATATGGAATAAATGGTAATCCACTGCGAACATAACAATATCCATTAAAGAGAGTCAACATAAATGTTAAAGTTTTAAGAAATTACATGACTCTAACTTTACACCAAAAAAAGTGGTTATAACAATATTTCCATTCTACCCATGTAGTCTTCTCATTCAACCTTTTTATTATCCAGTTCATTTCACTTATTCCTCAGAAAAATTAAAAACAAAATAGCTCAATATAATGAAAAAGCTTCCCCATAAACTTATTTTATTAAAATTGACAAAAGTAAAAAAAAAAAAAAAAAAAAAAAAAAAAAAAAAAAAAAAAATTGACAAAAGTATTTTATGGCAAATAGCCCACATGTAATAAAATGACTCCACTCTATTACTTAATTTTTATGGAGTTTTCCAGCTCTGAAATCAGGATTCTATAAAATATTAATAGTTTCCCCTTTAAAACTACAGTATATGGATTGGGAGGCTTAATATTGCCAAGATCGCAATACTCCCCGCAAACCGATCTACAAATTCAATGAAATCCTTAGTAAAATCCCAGCTGCCTTTTGGCAGAAATTGATGAGCTGATCCTAATATTCATATGGAAATTCAAGGGACCCAGAACAGCCAAAATAATTTTGGGGAAAAAAATAACAAAATTCAAAGACTCACACTTCCCAATTTAAACACTCATATAAAGCTAAAGTAATCAAGACTTTACCTTACAAAAAATTAATCCAAAATGAAACACTCCCCTAAGAGCTTCAATAGGCTTAAATGAAAATAACAGGGCTAACTCTTTATGACCGGATTAGGCAACACTTCCCTAGGCATGACACCAAAAGCACAATTAAGAAAAAAAATAAACTAGACTTCATCAAAATTAAAACCTTTTGAGCTTCAAAGGACACCATCAAGAAAGTAAAAAGACAGCCCACAGAATGGGAGAAAATACTTGTAAATCGCGTATCTGATAAGGGACTTGTATCAGGTGAGTAAAGTACCCTTAACAACTCAATAACAAAAAGACAACCCAATTAAAAGACAAAGGTCATGGTATTTTTAATGCCAAGGTTACAGTCAATATTTTCTTAAATTACTTACTAAGACACAAACTTTTAAAAAGGTTACTTACATGTACCAAGGACAGAAATCTGATTGCTCTTTAAGATTTGCTCCAGTCAGTCCTGAGCAGGGCATGAAGTGAATGTCCTTTTTGGGATTGAAGCCAACTTTTTTCAAAAACGGCACTAGTTTCTCTTTACATTCTTCATATCTATTAATATTTTTAAATAACTCAATTATAATGTAAAGCAACTGAACTCTAGTTTCAACACTACACAAATTAAGGTTTAGAAAAACCCCAGGGGAAAAAAAGCATACAGTAACAAAACCATCCTTTATTCCACTAACATGTCTATTAAAAAAAAAAAAACAGTAAGACATCCAAACTTACCTCTCATTGCTCCAATTTACTGTTGGATCATCCATCTTATTAATAAGCACAATTAAGTGTTTTACACCTGCTGTCTTTGCCAACATTGCATGTTCTCTCGTCTGTCCTCCTTTTTCAAATCCAGTTTCGAACTCTCCTTTCCTGGCAGAGATTACCTATTCCAAGAAATTAAACAGTTTATTCTTACACATTCAGGTACACTCTTCTAGCAATAAAACATCTTTCCTTTCAGTTTTATTAGAAGCTTCTTCCAAGAAAATATAAGTAAATTAGTTATAACATACATACTTTTGAACATCACAATGTCTAAATGCTTTAAGATTTTGGTAAATGTTTCTTGATTCCCAATTTTCCAAAATCTGGTATGCCTTTATATTTTAAAATTCTATGTATGTGATTTAGTGCTAGTACACTGACCACCCCCCGCCAAAAAAAAAAATTGCAAAATGAAGACCTTAAAACGGATAATTTCTTATTCATTTTTGTACCCACAGTACATTTATTGACTACAAAATGGATTAGGCTTGGCAGTCAGTGGACACTAATTTCTGGCACAGTAAGAGGTAATAAAGGGCAGAGAAAAACTGGAACATTTTCATGAGTAAATCAAATTATGAAGATTTATTGGGCAGATTAGAGAGACAAAAGTGAAAATTGTGACTATGTATATATTCTAGTTCACTGTAACCTAAATTCTAGCTTTTAGAAGGTAAATTCAAATGTTTACATTTTAGGATTTCCCTGGTGGCGCAGTGGTTAAGAATCTGCCTGCCAATGCAGGGGACACAGGTTCAAGCCCTGGTCCGGGAAGATCCCACATGCCATGGAGCAACTAAGCCTGTGTGCCACAACTACTGAGCCTGCTCTCTAGAGCCCGTGAGCCACAACTACTGAGCCCATGTACCTAGAGCCCGTGCTCCTCAACAAGAGAAGCCACCGCAGTGAGAAGCCCACGCACCGCAACTAGAGAAAGCCTGCGTGCAGCAACGAAGGCCCAACGCAGCCAAAAAAAAAAAAAAGTTTACATCTGAAGTTGGGCTGTTAACAAATACACAGATGAATTGGAAATGTCTTCCCTTACCAGTACAGCCAAATCTGCTTGAGAAGCACCACCAATCATATTTGGGACAAAACTCTTGTGGCCAGGGGCATCTAGAATTGTAAAATGCTTCTTTTCCGTTTCAAAATAGGCACGACCCACTTCTACTGTTTTACCCTTGTCTCGTTCTTCCTGATTTGTGTCTAAGGCCCAAGATAAGTACCTGAAATAATTTTAAAATAAGAATAATACTGGTAAGTACATGAAAGTTTTAAAAACATTCTTCTACCAACATTTAAATCATGAAGAAGACTGGGTAGAAATAAAAATTAAATGACTAAAACTTGTATCCTTGTGACTCAAACACTCAGTGCTTTTATATATATATCCAGTGTCAATTATATATTCTGTAAGCAAACATTATATATGAGAACAAGCTGACAACAAAGAAAGATTATTTAGTACCAATGCCAATATCACCATGAGTTAAGTAATAAGTTCCTTTATATTTCATTTAAAAAATCATCTAGCACAAAGTATAATACAAATAAGGCTGTCTAAGGGTATCTTTCAAAAGTAAAGGCCACTAATCCACCATTTGGGAGCAATGGTTACTTGCTAAAAATTATTTTGATATTTCTTCGCTATATAAGAATTACTTATATAAATTTAAACCATCTCTAACAGTAGGTGTTAATTTAGATGACATCATCTGTACTTCCTAGTAAGTAATCCATTTTTTAGTGTTATACTGATTAGGATTTTTTCCCTTAACACAGAAATACAATAAAAAAAAAAGACCATCAATGTCCTATTTAGATAAAGCTTGTTAACTTAAATAAGGTTAGAAAGAAGAAAAAAAAAGCTGACCCTTTCTCTCACCATGCAAAGGCAACCACTGTCAATAATTCCGTCTATTCTTTTTTCATTATTCACATAATGATCATACCCTAAAGTACTATTATGTTACCTGCTTTCTCCCCAAATTCCACTGTAACATCAGTTCTATTACTGGTTCCTATAAATTCTATAAATGAAATTTTAGTGGCCAGGTAATGACTTAATTAAATAGATATTTTATAATTTATCCCACAAGCCTCCTATTATTATCCTGGATGTTTAGATATTTCCAGATTTTCTCTGGGTAAAGTTATGAAGTCATCAGGAACTGATCTACTAGGTAGTATGAGGGGAAGGGAAACTTTTCCTTTGTTATGACACCATTTTAGACCTCATGAACTTACATCTTAGACTACAAAAGCATTAAGTAGGCAGAGTTTCCTTAAAAGTAATTTATAGTGTCATAAAAGTTTACCAAGTTTCTCTGTTTTTTTCTTTAGCTTCTCTTTCATATTTCTCAAGTGTCCTCTTGTCAACCATTCCAGTCAAATACCTGAAAATGTTGAAAGAAAAGAGAAACAACATTTAGTTACTCGCAAATTATTCAGTTGTGAAGTGAGGAAGCCTTTAAACCTCTTTTGAGGGGAATTTGAACTCCACAAAAAGCTACTTTAAAGTACAAGTACCACTGGGGTAGATGCTGAATTAACGTTTCAGTGGAAAAGATATTTACAGTCTCAAATTACTTCCCCCAAGATAATGGGGAAAAAAATAACTTTCCAGTGGAGAATTCTGGCAGACAACACCTTAACTAAGTAGTCATGGCTATTATCACCAGTAATAAATAAAACATACTGAATACTGCTATTTTGTGCGCCCTGATAGGATGCTCTGTTAAGAGCACAACATACCTTCTGTGACATTCTTATCCAGAATGCATACCCTCAATCTAATTGTTAACATCAGTCAAACCCAAATTGAGGAACATCTCATAAAATAACCAAATAACACTCTTCAAATTATGAAGGTCATGAAAGACAAGACTGAGAAAATGTCACAAGTTGGAGGAGACTAAGGAGACGTAACAATTAAATGCAATGTGGAACTCCAGAACAGAAAAAAACGACACTGGTGGAAAAACTGGTAAAATTCAAGTAAGATCTGTAGTTTAGTAAACAGTATTGTGCCAGTGTTAACTCCCTAGCTGTGATGATTGTACTATGGTTATTTGATACGGTAAAATTAGTTGTATAGCAACTCTGTACTGTTTTTGCAACCTTTCTGTTAAGTCTAAAATTATTTCAGAATAAAAGTTTAAAAAAGCAAATGTAAATACTGTATAAAAGAAAATAATTCCAACTGTTGTCCAAGCAATTATATCTTACTAATACATTTCAATAGTTAATATTTTAAAAATATTAGTCAAAATGAGATTATAAATTTTTAAATAATTCTTTAGTAATACCTAACTGCTTCCCTTGACTCAATCCAAATCAAATCCTGTTCTTAGCTTTAGCCTCTATATGTTGTTCTCTGCAGAGTCATCTACAGTGCATACTTCTAACCATTTTGGTATAGAATCTTGGGTGAAATGCCAATGAAAATTCCAGCCCATAAGCAAAAAATATACACTCTCCTAAAACACAACATCAACTGGGCCTGTCACTTCCTTCCACAGAGCCTTAGGTAATAAGGATTCCTGTGTAACGGCCTGCTTTAGGGTCTGTTGTGGAAATTTTCAAAAGTAATTGGCAAGATTACTGATTAAGATTACTTAACAAGGCAAGACAATGAAGATATGCCCTCTGGATCCACTGATGACACAGTTTAAAGAAATGAGTCTAATTTAGGAGAGATTAAAAAGACATTTTAATTATTTTTCAATTCTAGAACACATCACTAAAAGTCAACCATGGCATTTTCATACCTAGATACCTTCTATATGTGTGATAAAAAAAAAACTATTCAGCATGTTAGCCAGACTGTCTGATTAAATCCACATATATTCAAGGAGTTGATGAATGAGGAAAAACCAGTTCCCCAGATTCATTATTCCCAAGAAAATCATATTTAAAGCAGACTAAGATTTCTTATAATCTAGGGTTCTATATTTTTATACACAAATCTAAAAGACAGCTATTAGAAATACATTTAATGTTCCATGAGAGTCTTAAGATATTTAACAAAAAATATACTTACATTATTTGTCCTCCAATGGTTGACTTGCCAGCATCTAAAAAGTAACATCATCAACAATAGGCAAACCACAGGTGTAATAAAAACAAAACAAAACACCATCACTATATAGGAATACAACTAAAGTGGTTTAACATCATAATTACAGCTTGCAAAAGCAACTGCGATGATAGGAATTTGGGTCATAAGCTCTGGTTAGTCACCTTCTCCCTTTGAATCTAAGACCCCCTGCAGCTCTGCAGTGACTTAGCGCTACTTTACTGATAAAGAAAGAAAGACTTTAACAGATTGCTCCTTGACCTTCTGCAGCAGCAACAGAATATAAATTACCCAAGAGGAGCCTCGAAGGAGAACAAAAGTAGCCAAAGACCCATGAACTACATTTAGGTAGTCTGCTTTTTCACTTTTAGCCAGTATAGATGTTCCTTTACAAATTTCAAAGGAGTTCTTGCTACTAAAAAAAAGTAGAACGGTGGTGTATCGTCAGGGCAAGGCAGAGATAAGATAAAGGGAAGAAAAAGGGGCACATAATTCCCTTATTTTCTTCTCACTTCTCTCTGACAAGTGAGATTGGCAGAGAATATCTGAATAAATGAAATAGGGTTTTGTTTTGTGTGCTAAACCAGCAAGCTGACAACATCCAGAAGTTACTCCAAATTATTCATTTTTTGCACATACAAAATTAAACTACCTAGTAAAGTTAATACCGCAAAATCAACTGAAGTTTACACAAAAAATATAGGTACATTTTCTATATTAATTAACAGATGTCGTAATATGTTGAGCCATCATCAGTGGTCTATAGACCAGTTACTCATTACATACAAATATACTGAAGCTTATTTTCTTCCAGCTTCGATGCCATCACAACCTTCAAAAATAAAGCACTGGCAATGTCTTGCCAGCTAAAAAAAAAAATCTATTGAGGGCTTCCCTGGTGGCGCAGTGGTTGAGAGTCCGCCTGCCGATGCAGGGTACACAGGTTCGTGCCCCAGTATGGGAGGATCCCACATGCCGCGGAACGGCTGGGCCCGTGAGCCATGGCCACTGAGCCTGCGCGTCTGGAGCCTGTGCTCCGTAACGGGAGAGGCCACAGCAGTGAGAGGCCCGTGTACTGCAAAAAAAATAAAATAAAAATCTATTGAGTTAAAAATCAAGACATTTTAGGGCTTCCCTTGGTGGCGTAGTGGTTGAGAGTCTACCTCCCGATGCAGGGGACTCGGGTTCATGCCCCGGTCCGGGAAGATCCCACATGCCGCGAAGCGGCTGGGCCCGTGAGCCATGGCCGCTGAGCCTCTGCATCCGGAGCCTGTGCTCCACAACGGGAGAGGCCGCAACAGTGAGAGGCCCGTGTAACACCAAAAAAAAAAAAAAAATCAGGACATTTTAGATTAATTTAGTTCAGTTTCACGAAACACTTCCAAGTAGCTAAATAAGATGTTCTATGTTTGATGTACCCAATAACTTTGGTCATTTCTTATCACTGCTATGAGTACAACTTACCTACATGCCCAATGAATACTACATTTACGTGTTCTTTCTTAGGAGCACCTGGTGGTGCAACCACAGATTTAGGTTTTGGTATTTCCTCTTCCTCCTCCATCATTTCCTGGGCACTTTCCTCTGTGGGCCTTCCATCTCCCAAAGAACCACCCCCTGGCTCTGCTTCACTTATTTCTTCTTTGTGCTCCCATGATTCTTCTGGGGACATTTCTGTCTCCCCGTTTTCTACTGAAATAAGACATTTTAGCTTAGTATTCCAAAAAACGTTTATCATCTGTACTTTAAAACACAGATGCTTTCAAATAACAAATAGAACTTAACATATTCAGTTCCATTTCCTAACCTCTAGTGACACACAAGCAAGAAAATCTCTTTCACAACAGAAACGGACAAGCTAGCCTCCTCACTGCTGACATCAGAGCTCTGACTCAGAGACTAGAAGAGACTATTTTAACGTAGCTTCATCTTCATAAGGACAAACAAGACATGAACAGCAGATCCAACATTCCTAACAGCCCGGTTATTCCATCGTCAAGATGTCCTGACAGTAGAAGAAAGGGGAAGTTCCAAATCAGAATACAAAAAAGTGTGAAAAGATTTAGGTCTTTTCTTTTTCCTCTTCAAGTAACAGAACTTTGATATTGACGTTATTAATCACCTTGGGAATATGAAACCCTTAAGGGTAAGAACATTACAAAAAAGAAGAAAATTTTCACAAAGTAAATGGATCAAGTACAACTATTCAAACTGACTTCTGCATTTCCTCCATTCAATTCTTTTATATTTGCCATCAATAAATTTATCATGGGGCTTCCCTGGTGGCGCAGTGGTTGAGAGTCCGCCTGCCAATGCAGGGGACACGGGTTCGTGTCCCGGTCCGGGAAGATCCCATATGCCCCAGTAGCGGCTGGGCCCATGAGCCATGGCCGCTGAGCCTGTGCATCCGGAGCCTGTGCTCCGCAATGGGAGAGGCCGCAACAGTGACAGGCCCGCGTACCGCAAAAAATAAATAAATAAATTAATTAATTAATTAATTAATTTATCGTGGCAGTATTAATGCCCAATTAGTTCTGTTTTCTAAATCCTAACAGCAAAGATTCAGTTTTAAATGTAGGCATTATAATAAGCATAACACTTACATTTGTACCTTAAATCTTGAGAGTGAAAGAGTTTCATATTACTGTATTAATATGGTCAGAAATTTTCTTACCAACAGCTTCTGAAAGTTCCATGCTAACAGCTGAATTTGAACCTAGACAAGAAATTGAGATATAATATATATTTACAAAATAGTATCTAGCTTTACACACCACAGACAACTTAATGTTTTCTGAGTTAGATGTTCAAAGAGTCACATCATAGAAAATTACCTTCACACAACAATGACTGTTCCTCTTGAGAAGGTTCCACAGGTGCTGTTTAATAGAAATAACTTCTATTAAAAATTGAGACCTATACATCCATTTTACTTACCTTTTAAAATACAGGAAAAATAGAAGTTCAATAACAAAACAAAACCCTCAATAATTCAGAACAATGGCAACTAATTAGGGTTTCAAATTAGAAGCCTCTGTTTAACTTACTAAAAAATCTACCCATCACAGCCAATTTTAAAACATTTTCAGTAACTAAAATGTATTCACAAAACCATGTTTATTCTCTGAATCTGCTTCATAAACTTTTCCTTTACAGATATTATAAAAGTAATCTGCAGCCCAGCACAGATCAAATAAGTAAGATTCTGCTCAACAAATACACATTACTTCTCTAGATTCTCCCTTGGTAGCTCTAGCCCAAGAAGGCAATGATCAGTCCTTAAGATTCTATAATCATATGTATTATCAAGATCCTTGAATAAATTCTATTCAATACCAATAAAATTAAAAGGACATTCATATAGTCTCTGAAATGCATATAGGCCCTTACATCATCTCATAAAAAGTGACTACAATTATGCCAGTTTTGTCATATATTAGAATTCTAAGGTCAAGCAACAATCCAGTTTCCTCAAGTGTCATACTGCAAATCTTATGACATCACTGGAAGAGATGTATGTGAAATATACTCTAATACCCCAATACATAAGTTTATTTTTTATATCTGATAAACCTAAATGATACTCCAATATCTAAGTACTCTTGCTTTAAAGAATACACAAGGGCTTCTCTGGTGGCGCAGTGGTTGAGAGTCCACCTGCCGATGCGGGGGACGCGGGTTCATGCCCCGGTCCGGGAAGATCCCACATGCCACGGAGCGGCTGGGCCCGTGAGCCATGGCCGCTGAGCCTGCGCGTCCGGAGCCTGTGCTCCGCAAAGGGAGAGGCCACAACAGTGAGAGGCCTGCGTACCGCAAAAAAAAAAAGTACACAAGATGCACAAAGACATCAAAGAATTTGAAGTCACATGAATCCTGCACACCAATAAAGAATAACCTGCAAAACTCACATTTAAAATCTTTGCTCAGAGGATACAGGGAGGGGGAAGGGTAACCTGGGACGAAGTGAGAGAGTGGCATGGACATATATACTCTACCAAATGTAAAACTGATAGCTAGTGGGAAGCAGCCGCATAGCACAGGGAGATCAGCTCGGTGCTTTGTGACCACCTAGAGGGGTGGGATAGGGAGGGTGGGAGGGAGATGCAAGAGGGAGGAGATATGGGGATATATGTATACGTACAGCTGATTCACTTTGTTATAAAGCAGAAACTAACAAAAAAAATTAAAAATTCTTAAAAATAAAATCAACACTAATATTATTGTATTATGGAATAGAATCTGGAATTCTACAGCTGCAATTTTATTAGATCTAAAATAACTGAAATACATTGTTGATTTGTGTGAAAAAAATAAAATCATTGCCCAGAAAGTATTAACACCCATAAGTCAACAAAATTTTGGGCCCAATCTTCAATAACATGAAGTGCTGAAGAAAGTAACTCCTGGGAGTTCCCTGGTGGTCTAGTAGTTAGGATTCCAGGTTTTCACTGCCATGGCCCTGGGTTCAATCCCTGGTCAGGGAACTGGGATTTTGCAAGCCAGCACGGCATGGCCAAAAAAGAAGAAAAAAAGAAAATGTAATTCCTATCCCTGAAAGGTAAAGGGCAACCAATTTTTTGAGGAAAGAAGTGACATACCAGCCAAGTGTTACTTAGGAGGATCATTCTATGGTAGTGCATAGATGAACCAGAGAGGTAAAGACTACAAGGCAGAAAGACCAAAAACACTACTTATAAAAAGTATGCCATCAGGACAAATAAGCAGTACAATTAGAGGAGGTATTAAGTGCAAAGACAATGGGAGCAATGCCTGACAGGAGTAGGAAGAAAGGAAGTATGAAAAGTCTAAGATGACCCCAACTTATGTGGTTAAGCAGGGTATTTTAACAGAAACTGGGGGGAAAAATCCTTTGAACTCAGTTTGGAAGGTAACAGGAATTGTACTTCAGATGTAATATACTTATTTTGTTTTCCTATTTAAAAAGTTTATAGGTAAGATAAGGAAAAACTACTCAATTTTCAGAGAAAGCCAGGCAGTGCTATAAATGAATCAAGTTCACATACCACCCTAGGGATGGAGGAGGTGGCACAGGGTAGTAGCAAGAGGGCAGAACTGAGCTGACTCCTGGCTTTAAATCCTGGCTTGTCATTTATAAATTATGAGATACAATTATTTCACTGGAATCATGGAAATGGCATGCCATCTGCCAGACAAGATTAAATGAGAGAATACATTTGTACAGTATCAATTAAATAACTTGTGGCACCTAGTAGATATTCAACAAATATGAGTCTCCACCTCCAAACATGACTATCAATTCAATTCTATCAGCTAACATGTACTGAGTGTCTATTATGGGCTAGACAAGGATAAGAAGCACTCACCAATCCATACAGTGCTGGAGATGGGGGTGAAGTTGGTGGCAAATTACCCTAACTCCAGTTAATTTTTATTGAGCCCTTATGTGCTAACTGCTATCTCATTTAATTCCCCTGAAGACCCTATGAAATAGATAACTACTATCTAACGTATCAGACTCAACTGGGCTTTTCCAAGTTATGTAAGTGCCATCTTGCCCTTCCTCAGACAGCCCCTGTTGAAAATCACTCAGAAAAAGTAAACCGAGGGCTTCCCTGGTGGTGCAGTGGTTGAGAGTCCGCCTGCTGACGCAGGGGACACGGGTTCGGGACATGGGTTCGTGCCCCGGTCCGGGAAGATCCCACATGCCACAGAGCGGCTGGGCCCGTGAGCCATGGCCCCTGAGCCAGTGCGTCCGGAGCCTGTGCTCCGCAAAGGGAGAGGCCACAACAGTGAGAGGCCCGCGTACCGCAAAAAAAAAAAAAGAAAGAAAAAGTAAACAGAGTAAGTGATGATGTACAAATATTTTAAGGCAGGAAAAGAGTGAGATAATTGGTATGGTGGACTCTCCTGTCACTTATTAAGATGACCCAAACTGCAAGTGAGCAATGAAGTAGTACATACACCTGATCACCTAGTTCTAGAACCAACTCTTAAATTTACAAGTATACAATACGTGCATTAGGCTGTAAGGAACTTCTCATGACAGTGACATCAGTCATGAAATCACCCCCATGGATGCATAATGCAAAATCTGTTCATGGTTTTTCAAAATATCTTAACTTTTATAGTATGTTTAAGTTTATAAAGCTTACAGAGTCAAGTACCAAAAGCAATTAAATGCTTAATATACACCTCATGATATTATTAAAGGGGCCCCAAATAAGAAGTTGACCATAGTTTTCCCATAGTGGAAAAAAGCTTTCCATGCATTCAGACCACGGATAACATTATAAACTTAATGGCAATGCTAGAGACATCTGCAAAGTGATGGATGTTTTTGGAATAATGAACCAGAAAAATCACAGATATAATAATAAGATGTTCCCTAAATTTAAGCTTCTCAGTATAGTTGTACCCAGTCTACACACACACACACACACACACACACACACACAACCCCTTCTTGTTCATTCTACTCTGGTCTTACTCAAAATGCATATCACATCCAGATTTACTGGCTACTATTGATCCTGGACTTAGAATTCTACTAGGCCCAAAGTCATTTGTTTATGGTTAGCAAACAGGTGACTATTAGTGCTTGATTTCTCAAGTCCTGCATGGTTCATATCTGTTAGTGAAAGAGAAGTAAACCTCCCAAGGAATGAAATTATGGTTTCATATTTTCCAATGGTATCTCCATGTTCAGAAACATAACCTTATCAAGTGTTCAAAGGAATAATTCTAATTAAGTAGGAAAGTTATCAGAGTGTATGAGTGAATAAAACTGCCACACCCTAAGTTAAAAAGAGAAGTAACTGGGCTTCCCTGGTGGCGCAGTGGTTGAGAGTCTGCCTGCCGATGCAGGGGACACGGGTTCGTGCCCCGGTTCGGGAAGATCCCACGTGCCGCGGAGCAACTAGGCCCGTGAGCCACGGCCGCTGAGCCTGCGCGTCCGGAGCCTGTGCTCCGCAATGGGAGAGGCCAAAAAAGGGGGAGGCCCCCAAACCCAAAAAAAAAAAAAAAAAAAAAAAGAGAAGTAACTGTGGTAAAATTATTACCAATTTTTAAAACAAGAAAAGATTTTACCAAAAAACAGTCAGGCAACAGTACTGACTGTGGTTTAACACAGATGATAATCTGGGTCTTAAAATGGCTAGTTAAATTTGATCATGGTGAAATAAGCCAGTCACAAAAGGTCACATGTTATACCATTCCACTTACAAGAAATATTCAGAATAGGTAAATCCAGAGAGGCAGAAAGCAGATTGGTGGTTGCCAGAAGCTGGAAGGAAAGGGGAATGGGAAGTAACTGCTTAATGGGTACAGGTTTCCTTTTGGGGTGATGAAAATATTTTTAAACTAGATAGAGGTGGGGACTTCCGTGGTGGCGCAGTGGTTAAGAATCCGCCTGCCAACGCAGGGGACACAGGTTCGAGCCCTGGTCCAGGAAGATCCCACATGCCGCGGAGCAACTAAGCCCGTGCGCCAAAATTATGGAGCCTGCGCTCTAGAGCCCGTGAGCCACAACTACTGAGCCCATGTGCCACAACTACTGAAGCCCATGGGCCTAGAGCCCATGCTCCACAGCAAGAGAAGCCACCGCAATGAGAAGCCCACACACTGCAACAAAGAGTAGCCCCCGCTCGCCGCAACTAGAGAAAGCCTGCACGAAGCAACAAAGACCCAACGCAGCCAAAAATAAATAAAATAAATATATATATTAGAGAAAAAACTAGACAGAGGTGATGGTTTTTACAACACTGAATGTACTGAATTGTTCACTTTAAAATGGTTAATTTTATGTTATACGGATTTCAGCTTGATTTTTTTTAAAAGAATATAAAAAAGTTTTTAAAGATTTGATCATGGATCAAAGGACTTCAACATGGAGACTCCTATTTTGCCAGTTCACAGTACAGCACAGGTTAGTCAAGAACATACATGTGTCAGGTAATGAAAACCATGTTTTAATTCCGGCTACATGTTTTAAACACAAACCACAAACGTATGGCCAATTCTCTTTTTTTTTTTTTTTTTTTTTTTTTTGCAGTACGTGGGCCTCTCACTGTTGTGGCCTCTCCCATTGCGGAGATCAGGCTCCGGACGCGCAGGCTCAGCGGCCATGGCTCACGGGCCTAGCCGCTCAGCAGCATGTGGGATCTTCCCGGACCGGGGCACGAACCTGTGTCCCCTGCATCGGCAGGCAGACTCTCAACCACTGCGCCACCAGGGAAGCCCCAAACGTATGGCCAATTCTTGAAAAGTGCTTAATCCATATATTTCATAAATAAGCAATTTAAATCTGCACTGCTTTAGATATAAAACCAATCTCTAATCCTCTTTACACACTGAATACAGATATTTAAAATAGCCATTCTAACTAAAATATCTTACGCCTGTTAGCTAAATGGTGTGTTCATTAAAGAAAAAAAATAAAAACTTCAGCGTTGTCACAGAAGTCACAAGTGTCCTACACTGCATGGAAGTGAGAAACAGTGTGACAATTCTGTCCAATACGAGTTTCTACAATGGTGGAAATGTGCTATATCTGTGCTGTGATGATAGTCACTAGCCACATGTGGCTATTAAAGCACTTGCAAGGTAGCTACTGTGACCGAGAAACTGAATTTTAGATTTTATTTAATTTTAAAATTAAATAGCCACATGTACACAGTTCTAGTTCCTCTGAAGGAGTAGTCTCCTCAATTGCGGTAGGAACTTGCCTTATCTGGTTTTCCACTTCTATCCCATTCCCGGTCCACCCCACCACCCCGAAGGGCTAATGAGCTCTCTTCTGAACTCCTCTAGGATATGACCCTTCTTTCAATTATAGATCCACCTACACACATAGCTTAGTTCTTGTTCCCTAGGAGATTATGGACTGCCAGAATGACTGGTTTTCTGGAATATGGAGGCTTTTTTGTCTCTACTCTTGTAATCTCCACAGGTTGGCACAGCATACTGCATAGAATAAATATACAGTTAATTTTTACTGAATTAATTCAAGCAGTTTCCGTTAGGGTTCAGTAGAGTAAAAACAATTTTATATGTGCCAATTTTCTAAGAAAGGAGCTAGAGAAACAATATCCAAGAGATGTTAAAGTACAGCTTGAATAAAAAACTAAAATTCTCTAGCACACAGGTGACCATATAGTCTTACCAAAACTGCACGTTGAGGCATTTTTCTCCCACAGACAACACTGTTAAATAGTAAAGGCAGACATCAGAAAGAAAAGCCCACAGAACACATACAAGTGTCCCTGGTTTTGCCTTAACTACCTAACACTCTAAAAATAAAAACACACAATGTTACAGACAGTGGTGAACAGAGCTGTTTAAAGTATTCTACATGATTTCCTAAAATGTATGAAGAAGTAATTTCAAACTATTACTTTAAATTAGAGCATTGCCTACTTATGACAATGTCACCCAGCTACTACTGAGAAAGAACATAGAGACGGTGCCATAGTGCACAAACTCATAGGCCCAGTTTCTGAAAAAGTGTCTCAGCCAAAAAGGTCTTTTAATATCCAATCACAAGGAAACTAGTGGAGTTACTATTACTAGGAATAAGCTTTGAAATCAGACCTAGATTCTAATCCTAACTCCTCCATTTATTCATGGATGTCACCTCACCTGTTTATTTAGCTTCTCTGAACCTTAATTTTCTAATCTGTAAACATGGGTCAACAGTACCTATACCTCAAGAGGTTGTTGTGAAGATAAGGGCATATTAACCACATGGTAACTGCTCAATAAATTTATTATTACGAGGGCTTCCCTGGTGGCGCAGTGGTTGAGAGTCCGCCTGCCGATGCAGAGGACACGGGTTCGTGCCCCGGTCCAGGAAGATCCCACATGCCGCAGAGCGGCTGGGCCCGTGAACCATGGCCGCTGAGCCTGCGCTCCACAAGGGGAGAGGCCACAACAGTGAGAGGCCGGCGTACCGCAAAAAAAAGAAAAAAATATTATTACAAGCATTTCAAAGCCCCATAATAATTACAAAAACTTTTTTTTTACAAAAAATTTTAAGAATGAAATAAAGAAAAGCAAATTCCAGGGCCACTCTCTCAGAAAATCCATGCAGGTTGTAGTAATTAGCTCTAGGCATGCCCTTTTTCCCCATTATTAAACAGCATGGTGTGGCAGTGAGAGCACTAAATTAGCGCTGGCAAATTTGGATTCTAGACTCAACTGTGTCCTTAAATCTGTGAGTGACCTTAGGCATTCACTCAGCTTCTGTAGGGTTCAGTTTCTTCATCTGAAAATGAGGCTGTATTACTGCCAGGTCATTTCTAGCCCTAACATTCTAAGAACCTATTTTCTAAGAACCTATTTACTCAGTCACTAAGGCAATGCCACATATCAACCTGATTAGGCTTTTCTGCAGAGTAACTAAAATTCCCCTCTTTTAAAACAAACCTAAAAGATAGTCTTATTTATGATTTATATCCTATCTACTGCAAAAACAATGAGATATTTAATTTCAGATACCACAAAAAAGTACAAAGAAAACAGAAAAACACCCATGTGCAACCAAACTCTGCAAAGAAGATGGACACAGACTACTCAGCAGTACAGTAACCCACTGGAGTTCTATAGAACTAGTCAACTGGAAATTTCCCCAGTGACATCCTAAGGTACGCACTTTTTTTTAAATTGAGGTAGAGTTGATACACAATATTACATAAGTTTCAGGTGTACAACACAGTGATTCACAATTTTTAAAGGTTATACTCCATTTATAGTTGTTATAAAGTACTGGCTATATTCCCTGTGCTGTACAATATATCCTTGTAGTTTATTTATTTTATACATAGCAGTTTGCTAAGGTATGCTTTTTTTGTTTCAAGTGAAGTGACATACAATTACTTTTTCAGAATGTGGTCTGGAATTTGGTGTGACCACTCTCAAGCTAGGCTAGTGAAAGATGCTCAAAAAATCCTTGCTAAGTGTTTCTCTCACCTAGGAAGTAGAGTATAATGGGCACTGGTTTAACTTAGAGTACTGTAACGACTAGGTTTCCTTAGAACAAAGTCATTTATGGAAAAAACCAACTACACATCTGTAGTCCAGCCACGCTTTGTTAAAATCTACTGAAAACAAGGACACACCTTTTAAGAAGCTTTGGTATGAATCAGCAACTGACAGCTAAAAAAGGAGTCTGAGGACGGCAGAAAGATCAAGGACCTTCAACTAGTAGCCAAATTCTTGCTTCCCCAACATTTCTAAGAACTGTGAATAGAGTGATGAAATTCTAAATTAACATGCCCAATAGACAGCCAGAATCACAGTAACTCACTGCTGTTTGATATGAAATAAACAAGCCTCTACTTACAAGTAGTGTAAAGATGACTGATGCTCTACTTTAGCAAATTTCTAACAAACTTAAAGGATGAATTTTATATGTTAATTATAGCTCAAAAAACCCACCCCCAATCTTATGGTATTCACAAAGAACACTTAGTAGAAAACAGATCTTTGGTTTTAAGATTTCACGACTGAATTTATACAAGGGTACCTGTGAACAATTCTTCTCAGCTTTGAAAGCCCTCTACACCCTGTACCTGGCCCTCTTACCAAGAAGTGTCTTCCATTAGAGTAAACTGGGTATCTGATCCCTTTTTAGACTCCTTGAGAAACAGTTCTCCATTTTGGTGGTACCACTTCAAGCGCCTAGCACAGCATCCTGCCTTCTGTAGGCAGGCAAATGTCTGTTCACTAATTGCTATACCTATATCTGAGCAAAACCAGAGATTCAGATCTCAAAAAATTTCATTCTAATACTGCTAACTCACCCCCAAAGTTTATCAAGTCTCTTCTTCCTTCCTTTCTCTCCAATCAGAAAGACAACGCTATTTTAACTTTCCTCCCCAGCAAAAAAACCAAGGCTAAAATCTGTTCTCTATAATATTTCCCTAACTCGCTGTGATATGTTTTAATTGTTATCTTTTCATGCAGTACAATTCCAGAAAAGGTGAAAAATAAACAAAGGACACACACACACACAGAAGCAAAAAGCACTGAATAAAACCTGCTCTAAAGAAGGTTTATTCACATGGGATTTCCCTGGCGGTCCAGTGGTTATGACTCTGCTCTTCCACTGCAGGGGGCACGGGTTCCATCCCTGGTCAGGGAACTAAGATCCCACATGCAGTGACATGGCCAAAAAAATAAATAAATAAAAAATAAAGAAGGTTTATTCCCAATCAAAATTTCTAACAGTTTAAACAGCTGCTCAACATGGCATAGCACTAGCGGATGCCCTCACTTGTTCCCTATATCCTCACACCTGAGCCGTTCCAACATGTAAAATCATGAAACAAGCCAAAACCGAATGATCTCTAATAATCAGTAAGTCAAGGTAGGAAAAGAAACACTACTCCAGGAACAATACTTTCTCTAATCTCCTCAACCCACTTATCCCACTCACTGTCCCATCTGAAAAGTCCTTTCTATTAGAATTGTTATTGCAGGCATTTCGCTCACATAGGGAAAGAAAAACAAGTGTCAAGTGGAGAACCATATCTATCATCTATGTAAACTTAACTATCAGTCAGCTGGTGTTCTTCAACATAAAGTGTGAGAGCCCTTCAGGACAAAGCAACCATTACTTTGACTCTGGATCTTCTCTACTCGGCGGCCCTGAGGAAGTCACCTTGGGGAAAATCCAGTGATCAACAAGCATCCACCAAGTGGGGACGGTAGCACAACTTTGTGAATATACTAAAAAACCACTTCGGCGGCCCTGAGGAAGTCACCTTGGGGAAAATCCAGTGATCAACAAGCATCCACCAAGTGGACGGTAGCACAACTTTGTGAATATACTAAAAAACCAGTGAACTTTTAAAAGGTGAATTTTATGGTGTGTGAATCATAACAATCATCCAAAAAAGTCCCGTCTCCACAAGGCATTCAGCCAAACCAAGCGCTACAGAGCAGGACACCGCTCTTTAAAATCCCACGTAATTCCTTACGTCTGGGACGTAAGCCCCTCTAAGGGCTCACTGGGGACTGCTACTTTTATTCTATACCCATTTTACAACCGCAGGGTTCTGAGAGGCACTGAGGGTGGGATGACAGAAACAACTCTACGAACTCTACACCATTACTTTAGAGGCTCTGGCAGTGTCTAAAAGTCCAGATTCTATGGCCTGAATGTTTTGCGTTCCTCCCAAAATTCGTATGTTGAAATCCTAATGCCCAAAGTGATGGTATTAGGTGGGGCCTTTGGGAGGCCTTAGGTCATGAGGGCAGAGCCCTCATGAATGGGATTAGTGCCTTTCTAAAAGAAGCCCCAGAGAGCTCCTTTGCCTCTTCAGCCCTGTGAGGACACAGAAAGAAGTCAGTATGCATTCTGTCATCCAGAAGAGGAAAGAGGGCCCTCACCCATCCAGGCTGGCACCCTGATCTCAGACTTCCAGGCTTCAGAACTGTGAGCAATAGATTTCTGTTGCTGACAAGCTACCAAGTCTACAGTATTTTGTTATAGCAGCCCAATCAGACCAAGCCACCAAGTAACCCTGATTAACATTGCTGAACCTGTTTCTCATTTCACACTAAAAAAGACAGAGCAAGACTGAACTTGGTGCAAATTGAAACTGAAATTAAGTACATTCGATCACAGAAAATGTTTGTTCTAGCACACACAACCCTTGTCTACATTTTCATTCATTTCAGGGACTCTAAACGACCATCACTCAGCCATTTTACTTGCATCTGTAGAGAACTGCTCTTAAGTGAATTATACTTAATTACACGTATATGAGTTCTACTTAATCATTAATCTGGAAACCTATATTAAAAATTTTCAAAGGGATCCAAGGTCAACACTGAATCCCAAGTTCTGACTCAAGATAGCTGGATATAAGCATTAACCAGCAGCCTGCCAGTGAAAGTGAATGACGCTTTGTGCCAAAGCATCTTCCTCTACCTGCTGCTCAAAGCACCACTGAAATTATTTCAAAAAAAAAAAGAAAGAAAGAAGAAAAAAGAAAAGAAGAGAGAAAAAGAGAAAACTAGCCCTCTTTCCAGAGAATGACAGATATTCATACTAGACACATACATTTTAAAAGTCGTTCATTCATTTTAAAAGTCATTCATTCTAGTGCTCTACCTCTAGACTTCTTCAAGAGCTCCCCTGGTATCTAGTTTAAAAACACACCCACCACCAATTTCAGCTATGGGTTAACAACAGAAGAAAACATGCTAGCCCTACAGTCCTTTCCTCAGTATAAAAAACCTGCAAACTTTATGGTTTCCCCTTTGTAAATTTCAACCTAAGTGCTATTTCCAATTTTTTCCCTGCTTCTTCCATAGTTCTCTGCTCTGATGCTGGTAATTTATGGACCTGAATGAGCTGGAACATGCAATCCAACGGTGCCACATTAACTCTGGACCTCAATTTAGAAAATCCATTCTTTTCCAAACAGACATCCTACAGAGGATGGGTTGTTGTTGTTGCTGTTGTTTTAACATTAACTGGCATTTTGCAGAAGCAGCTGATAGAGTCAGTAACACCAAGATAAGTTTCTGATTAAAAAAAGAAAAAACCGACCACAATGTAGGGACCATAAGGTAGGGACAACCACTTTCCTATACATTCTTACATCTCCAATTTCTAGCAGTGTCACAGAGCAAAGGATTAAAACTGCAAATTGGCAAATACCGGGAAAAGTAAAGACAGTCCTTCTACATAAGAGGTAATGCCTACTTACTCAAGAATGACCACCATTCCAGGCCACTGCTCTAAGGACGATGGTCCCTTGATGACTGGCAACTCCAGAGTTAGGAGGGAGGGCCAAAAACTAAAATGGCTGGATAAAAGCAAACTTCATGATAAGGTTTGGGGAAAGAGGCACTTTTAGGAGTTAGTAAGCGAACTAGTTTATGTGGCCCAAAAGACTTGGTCTAAGCAAAGCTAAGCTTCCTTATTCAAAGGGCAAACTTCAACGGCTTCACACAGTAAAAGAAATACCAGTCAATAAAACAAGCAAATCCGAACTGTGTGCTCACAGACATACTTCCCAAAAACATTTCCCCAAACACGCTTTTTGCCTCTAGAGAGAAAACTGTAGCCAAAGTCTCTGAAGAAACTAAACTCCTAGAGCACTTTTACAATGTCTACTTATCCAAGAAATGCTACAATATAGAACTTCAAAGAGAAATCAAGTTCACTCATTTGACATTCCTACAAAATCAGTACCTGAAAGCATGCCATCACTTAAGCAGCCCCTAAATACTCAAAGAGTTTTGAAGACAACTTAACTCGAAACCACAGAAAGCCTGTCTACTCGCTATGGTCAAAATGACGCGTGACACCTAATAAGTTTGAACAGACTAATTCCTGACACAGGAGCACAGAGAGAGAGTTACACCAAGCAACCTTAATAAGGCAAACGATTTTAACGCAATAAAAATTCTAAACGTGTCACCAACTAAGGAAAAGAGTCCAAATCCCACTTATAAAAAGGGCACACAAACCAGCGTAGTCTCCTACACACTTTAATGTTAAGTGAGGAACTCTAACTTTGGGACACTGTGAACTTCACAAGCTTACAAAATGCTAAAGGTGAAAAAGATCTATAGATAGCCAACAGTTTCTGCCCCATCGCAAGACTGCAATGCATCCTGGGATTCCTTCAGGACGGTTCGGTGCCGTAGATCTGTTAAATATAATTACAGTTTCAGTAATAGAAATTGCAGCGAGAGACGCTCTCTCGCCTAGGCCCAAGGTGAAGGGGAAAACTCGACCAGTCGTCCTCCCCAACTCCTCATCTCTCTCAACGCCCATCCGGCCGACTCCTCCTGGCTCCATCTGTCGTCGCTTCTAGGCCTCGTGGCACTGACCCACGGCCGTCCCCGTCTCCGTCCCATACTGTTCCCACTTCCAGCGGGGAACTGCGGCCCCGGGGGGGAGGAGCGGACACCAGGCCCCTCCGGTGTGCCCGGCACCCTGCTCCCGCCCCGACCGGCCCTCCGCCGCGGTCAGCCTACGCAGTCCGCCTCCCCGGACCGGGGCCGCCCCACCCAGTACAGCGGGCGCCGCTGTCAGCGCCCCACGTGCCGCCCGGCCCCACGGCCACGCGTCCCCGGCCCGGCGAGGCGCGCCCTCGACCCCATCCCGGGCCCCATCCCAGGTGAGCTCCGGCCCCCAGGCCGGCTGCTCCCGCCCTCGCAGCCCGGCTACCTCCCGCGTCCCGGGGCTGCCGCGCGTCCCGGCCCCTTACCCGAAGGGCCTCCCGCGCCGCTGCCGGCTCCGTGGTTGTTGGCGGCGACGCCAGGTGAGGGTGCCGGCGACTGGGCCGGGCCCCGCAGGAAGGACGGCACGAACTCGGCGGCGTGGACGTTGGGCACGAAGGGCTTGGCGTTGACGTTGAGTTGCCGGCTGAAGGCCGCGCTGAGGTGCTCACGCTGGGCCTCGGCCGCCGCCGCCAAGGGACCGCCGGCGCCGCCGCACGAGCCTGGCCCGGGGGCTTCCATGTCTGCCTGGTCCCAGCAGTCCGGTGCTGAGTCGCTGCTGCTGCTGCTCCCACCGCCGCCGCCGCCACCGCCACCACCGCCGCCACCACTGCCAGGATCCATGATCGGGGGGGCCGTGTGTGTGGTAAAGCGAGGGCGGGAAATGGAGGCGGGGGCTATGGGCCGGGGAGGAGCAGGCCGCGCTGACCCAGGGAAGCGGCAAGGCAGAAAGCCCGGGGGCTAGCGGCACAATTCCCGGCGTCGTCGCGGCAGCAGCTCCAGTCCCGACTCCGCACTCGCGACGACAACGGCAGCAGCGGCTCAACCCTCCTCGTGTGTGCGAGCGGATCTCCTCCCACCCAGCCCCAACCACCTCCGACCGTCTCAGCGCCAACCCCACGCCCGGAGCAGATTGACCCCTCGCCGCTACCCGTACCTTCGCCTCGGTAGTTCTCGGCCCCGGTCAACCCCGTTCCCACCTATGAAGCGCGGCAGAAGGCGGAACTACGAGTTCCGACAGGACCCGCGCGACGCCTCTGCGGTTTTCCCGGGGGCCGACGGGAGTCGGAGTTCGGGGCCGGGAGCAACCGGAAGCGGCGCCGGCTCCCGGCATGCAGCGCGAGGAGGCGGAGGTCTGGTCGAAGCTCGGCGGCCCCACCTGTCACCGGGTGGGGGCAGGGGTGAGAGCGAGCCCTGGTGCGATTCGGCGCAGGGCGGCGGACCGTGAGTCTCTCAGCTCGCGGGGGTGGCCCGCTCCGTCCTGTTCTACACAGGACGCGGGAAAACGAACAGCAGTTCTAAGGTGGAGAAAAAAGCTTTCAACTCCTGAAAATTCCTTCTTTCTCTTTTCACCAGCCCTCTGCGTTTCCTGCCTTACAGTCTCCGTACAGTGTTCTCTTTCTTTCCACCTTCCTCCTCCCCGCCCCCAGCCAGAGTTTGCCCTACATTTCAAAGGCGACGCAGGGCGTCCTTCATTTTCTGTATTCATTTGGTGGAAGAGACAATAAAGCCGTGACCCATTACCACTAAAACTGCAAAGTGGCTTATAAAGCGCTCCGGCCCAGGTTCTACCCCGGCAGAGGGGATTATTAACTGGAAACTTACAATGACTCACTGTCTGTATAACTAGTCATTTAAAGCCTTCACTCAAACTTTTCCGTCCCTTCCTCCTCCCGGCCAAGGGCTTTGCAAACTAAACAGAAGTTTGCCATATTCCATGATGTAGCCAGCTGGACCCAACTGACAGGGTTATTTTTGTGCGTCCAGCGTCGTTATACACCTTCAGGTGAAGTGGTTTTCTTTTGAATGGTCGGATTTGCTCAGGTTTTCCCGAAATACTTGATTGACTGCATCTCACGCTGCCAGGTTGCGGTTCCGTAAACATGGGAAAAGAAAAAAAGCGAAAGATAAATACGTAGACCCAACTGCTCGAAGTAGGAAAGTACCTGTTAAGTTTTCTTTTAATTCACCCTTGTGGATCCCAAGACAGAGAAAAACATATTGTTGATATTTTTCTGCAAGAAGTCTAGACAGAGTGCAACTAACCTGTTAGCTAGAAATAACAGAGTACGGGGGGAACACAGAAAGAATGTTTCTTAACAACCTTATGTTAAGGTCCAAAATCTAGATCTAGGTATTAATTTTAAACATCTATTTTAAAGGTAAAAGAGGACTCAGCCTAATGAGACAAATCAAAAACAAAGCTGTCAGTTACCTTTGAAAACCAGTCCTAAGTGGTTTGAAATTGTGTTTAATATTGAATTAGCAAATTTGATGGATGCTTTGTTTCTTTAACACATAACACTTGGGAAATTGAGCCCTGTAAATGTAAAGAAACCAGTGACCTCAATTATCACAAGGCTGGCTTTAAGTTTCTCGACAGGTCTGTGGTTCATGCTCCCTGAAATCTTCTGGACATTGATATTTTTTTCCTCCCCACAACAGAGGATTTATTCCTTTGATTAATACAAAAATCTGCTTACAGCCTATTAATATAGTTCTCTGAAGACCCCACTGGATCTTTCTTATGTGACCTGCTTTAAAGTTGGTATTAAGTGATTGCCCTCAGGTTTACAGAGAATTTACCAATGATTGATATAAAAATCAGACCTTCTTTCATATATAGGAGACCTGCCTTGCTATTGACTCAGAGTCACAAGAAGAAGAAAACACAATGTGTCAGAAATAAAGTGCCTAAAGTGACTTCTGACTCAAGATTTGCTCTCCCCAACCTGCTCCTAAGAAAGTGTCAACACAAGCAACTGACTCAGATGGTGAACCACACTGTCCTTCTTCAACTCTTGTCATCAGATACCATACTTCAAGAGGAATCACCCGGAGGGCACTGGGTGATCACTCTGATAGGTTAGTTCTTCACATCTAATTAAATTAGCAGAGTTTCTTCTGGTGCTTTTTGTAGGGACAAAGAAACTGCTAAGACTGCAGCTTAGAAAAGTTGATGTCATTAACTGTCCCTGAATAGGATAATTATTCAGGAAAGAATCCACTCTGTTTGTTTTCAAAAGCTTTGACCTGCCTGAGTAGAGACACTGTTCCAAGCAGAAAAGGGAGAAGCTCTTTTTTTTTTTTAAATTGAAGTATAGTTGATTTACAATGTCTTGATAATTACTGTTGTGTTAAGACTGGGCAACTTGAGGTCAGAATCTTTTATTCATCTTCTTTATATTTGTAATGCCCAGTATAATGCCTGGCATAAAAAACATTCTTAATAAATTTTGAATGCAGGAATCAGTAGGGAGTCTGGGATGATACTGCCCTTTTACACTCATCTGGGGCTGTTGAGACACAGGATTGTCAACTTTAAGAGAGAGTTTTCCAAGGACGTCCTGCTATTCCCTGTGATACACACACAAGGTTAGCTTGACAACAGCTTAACTTTGCAAAGCTATGCTTGTTCAAGTCTGAGCCATTTTACCCTAGATATTCCCATCTTCCAATGCAAATCCCCCCTGCTGGCATTCCTACTCTCAGTCTCTCTCTCTCTCTCTCTCTCTCTCTCATTCTCTGTGGTCATCCAAGCCCCCCGCTTAGTTATTCTGCCTTTAAGTCAGGGTCACAGCATTAGCACCTTTAATCAAATACACAGTAGTTTGTTTTGTTTTTTTAACCTAAGAGTTTATCTTTTATACCTCTGAACATGAGACTGATATGAAAAGTCAAAGCTGTCCCGGGCTTTTAGTGGGTGAAAATGTGCACACACAAATGGACACTGATATAGCAGTCCCACTCCTCGAGATGTTTTCTACAGAAATATGAACACAAGTGTGAAAAGCTGTTCTTTCCAGCATTTTTTGCAGTAGCTCCAAACTGGAAACAACCTGAATGTCCATCAACAGGGAAATGGTTAAGTGATGGTGTATCAATATTATGGAATAACATGCAGCTATTAAAAAGAGTGAGAGGCCAACATGGAAATACATGTATAATATATGGCAAAGTAGGGGAAAAGCAAGATATCTAATATGTGTACATTGTACCTAGTGGATCAATGTACCTAGTGCACTCCTGTTTCTGTAAAGATATCTGGCTTTTTTTCCTCTCCCTTGAATGCTCTTTCCCTAGATCTTCACTTCTCTAGCTTGTTGTCATTCAGCTCACATGTTGTGTCCTCAGCTCAGAGACCTCTCCTAGCCACCCTGGCCCTCCGCCAACCCACATCACTCTCTACCATCTTATCTACTTTTAGTTTTTCACATTTTTTCACAATCTGAAATTCATATTCATTCCCATGCTTACTGCCCACCTCTTACTAGAAAATTAATTCCATCAGTCTGTCTTCTTCACCATGGAGTTTCCCATCAGGTACAACATTGCCTGCCTGACATGGATAAAGTGCTCAGTAAACATTCAGGAGAGAAGGAAACATATGTATCTCTCTGTATGTTACAAAGCTTTTTAAAACATGGGCTGTTACCTATTAAGCAGTTAAGGGAAGGTGTATTTGTGAGGTGGGATTGGATGTGGAGAGGCGAGCAGCTGGGAGAAGAAAAAATTGTCAATTTTTGCTTATACTTTTATGTTTGGACTTCCCTACAACAAGCAAATTGCTTTTAAAATGTTTTTATTGAGATGAAATTCAAATAACATAAAACTGACCATTTCAAAGTGAACAATCCAGTGATATTTAGTGCATTTACAGTGTTGGGCAACTACCACCTCTATATAGTTCCAAAACATTTTCATCATGGCATAAGGAAACCCATAACTGTTGTGGTAACGGTTCCCATTCCCATGGGAACATGCTCCCCATCTCCTCTCCCCAATGCCGCTGAAAACCACCAATCTCCTTTCTATCTCTAGGATTTACCTAATCTGGTCATTTCATATAAGTGGAATCATACAATATATAACCTTTAGTATCTGGTTTCTTTCACTTAGCAAAATGTTTTCAAAATGTTGTAGTATGTATCAGTACTTCATTCCTTTTTATGGTGGAGAAATATTCCCTTGTATGGATGTACCACTTCTTGTTTATCCATTAATTCGTTGATGAGCAAATTGTTTTCATAACTTAAAGACATTAAAGGGAGTTCCCTGGTGGTCTAATGGTTAGGATTCCGCGCTTTCAGCTTTTACTGCTGTGGCCCAGGTTCAACCCTGGTTGGGGAATTGAGATCCTGCAGGCTGTGCAGTGCAACCAAACAGGTGAAGTCCCAGTAAGGTATAGAATCTACTTAATTGTATTGTGGCAATGTCGATTTCCTTGTTTTGATAGTGTACTACAGTTATGTAAGATGTTACCACGGGGAAAGCTGGGTAGTGGGGACATAGGACCTTTTGTAATATTTTTGCAAATTCTTATGAGCCTCTAATTACCTCAAAATAAAAAGTTAAAAGGTTAAAAACTCTCATACTAACAAAAAGCCATGTTTTCTGAACTCTTAGAGCCCACTTGTAATTATACAGACGTTAGCCTCAGTTCCCAAGTCTTTACCAAAAGAATGGTTTTTTTCTGCCTTTCTTAATTAAATTTGTTTGGGCCAGGGGTAGCATTGGGGGAGGGAGATTTTTTTTCACGTTTGAGGATTTTATAAATATAGAATGTGCAAAGAATCACAAATACTCACATAGCTACATACAATCGCAGGATTGTCAATTTTTTTTTCACTTTTTATTTTGTGTTGGAGTATAGTTGATTAACAATGTTCTGTTAGTTTCAGGTGTACAGCAGAATAATTCAGTTATACATATACATGTATCCTTTTTCAAATTCTTTTCCCATTTAGGTTGTTACATAATACTGAGCAGAGTTCCCAGTGCTAAAAGTAGGTCGATGTTAGTTATCCATTTTAAATATAGCAGCGTGTGCATGTCAGGATTGTCAATTTTTTTTTAATCCTTCTTCCTTCCTTCCTTCCCTCCTCCCTCCCACCCCCCTCCCTCCCTCTGTCCCTCCCTTCCTGTGTTGGGTCTTTGTTGCAGCGCACAGGCTTTTCTCTAATTGCGTTGAGCAGGGGCTACTCTTCATTGTGGTGTGCAGGCTTCTCATTGTGGTGGCTTCTCTTGTTGTGGAGCATGGGCTCAAGGCGTGCGGGCTTCAGTAGTTGTGGCATGCGGACTCCAGTAGTTGTGGCTCGCAGACTCTAGAGCACTGGTTCAGTAGTTGTGGCACATGGGCTTTGTCGCTCCGCGGCATGTGGGATCTTCCTGGACCAGGGCTCGAAACCGTGTCCCTTGCATTGGCAGGCGGATTCTTAACTGCTGCACCACCAGGGAAGTCCAGGATTGTCAATTTTTAACATTATCTTGATTCATGTTTTAAGATCAGAAATAGAACAATTCCAGTGCACAGGCCACCTCTTTACACCCAACCCTGTCCTATTCTACCCCCTCAAAAAAGGCAACCACTCATATATTTAATGTGATCCATTGAATCCATTTAAAGACATATTTATATACATATAACATACAAATCAATGAAAGATACACTATGTTGTTTTAAGATTTACATATAGTATACAAAATCTCTTTCATGTGTTTATCTTTTGACTGCTATACAATAACTCCATCTATTTATACATTTTTTTTTTTACCCATTTCCCTATTGATAGACTTTTAGGTTATTGCCAGTTTTTTGTTGCACTGACAGTACTTGTACACGTGTCAGGATCCTTGCAGAAGCAAGTTACAGAAATTTCAATTCAAACTAGATTTAACCATGAGCAATGTATTATCTTACATAACTATAAACCCTAAGATAGGACTGACTTCTTAGTCCATTTGTTTGGGAGCTTAATGACATCACCAATGACCTACATCTTTCCATCTGTCTGCTGCTCTGGGTGTTGGCTTCATCCTCAGGCTGGTCCCAAGATGGCTGCAGGACTCCAGATAAGAGTTCCAGATGCCACGTCCAGAGAAGCAAGAGAGAGCATATCATCCTGCAGCCCTCTTCTAGGAATGAGGAAACTTTTCCCAGAAGGCCTCTATGAGGTATCTCCTCTCATGTCATTGGCCAGAATTCGATCACCTTCCCATTCTTTTTTTAAAAAATAAATTTATTTATTTATTTATTTTTAGCTCCATTGGGTCTTCGTTGCTGCGCGTGGGCTTTCTCTAGTTGCGGCGAGCGGGGGCTACTCTTCGTTGCGGTGCGCAGGCTTCTCAATGCGGTGGCTTCTCTTGTTGCGGAGCACGGGCTGTAGGCGCACAGGCTCAGTAGTTGTGGTGTGTGGGCTCAGGAGTTGTGGTGCACGGGCTTAGTTGCTCCGCAGCATGTGGGATCTTCCTGGACCAGGGCTCGAACCCGTGTCCCCTGCATTGGCAGGCAGATTCTTAACCACTGTGCCACCAGGGAAGTCCCCACTTTACCATTCTTGAAAAGAATATATATATATTCTTTTTCAGTTTCTTTTCCATTATGGGTTATTACAAAATATTGAGTATAGTTCCCAGTGCTCTACAGTAGGTCCTTATTGGTTATCTATTTTACATATAGTAGTGTGTATATGTTAACGCTAAACTCCTAATTTATCCCTCCCTGCCCTGCCAGAGTTTTTGTTCTTGCTAAATGTAGCCAACTCTGAATTATTCATAGAAATTTGGAACCAGAGGGGCATGCCAGCCCAGATAGCAATAATGAATAGAAAATACACTGCTTGCTGCTTGATTTCCTCACCCAGCAAACATTTTGTTGAAATTGGCAACAAATACTGTGGTAAATTGACTGGTTCTGCATTTTGGCTAGACTTTCTCATTTTGTGTGGTTTGTTTGTTTTTAACAGCTTATTGAGATTTAATTTGCATGCCATACAATTTGCCTATTTAAAGGGTACAACTCAGGACTTCTCTGGTTGCACAGTGGTTAAGACTCCATGCTCCCAGTGCAGGGGGCCTGGATTCGATCCCTAGTGAGGGAACGAGATCCCACATGCATGCTGCAACTAAGAGTTTGCATGCCACAACTAAGGAGCCAGCAAGCTGCAACTAAGGAGACCGCGAGCTGCAATTAAGATCCAGCGCAACCAAATAAATAAATTAAATAAATATTTAAAAATCAACAATAAAGCGTACAACTCATTGGTTTTTAGTATATTCACAGGTGTGACACCATCACCAAACTTCGTGGTATTTGTTTGGTTTTTATTTATTTATTTTTAAATATTTATTTATTTGGCTGTGTCGGGTCTTCGTTGTGGCGTGGAGGCTTCTCTCTAGTTGTGGCGTGTGGGTTTTCTCTCTGTAGTTGTGGCGCGGGCTGCAGAGCACGTAGGGTCTGTAGTTTGCGGCACATGGGCTCTCTAGTTGAGGCACACGAGTTCAATAGTTGTGGCACACAGGCTTAATTGCCGCATGGCACATGGGGTCCTAGTTCCCTGACAAGGGATCGAACCCACGTTGGCAGGCGGATTCTTTACCACTAGACCACCAGGGAAGTCCCTGTTTGTTTTTTAAGTCTAGATTAATGGAAATGCAGTTTGAAATGAAATGACCTAAGAGGTGACATCAAAAGGGGTCTCAATGAGTCACAAATACATAAACAATTCTTCACAAAGAAGATTGCATTGTAAAAGATTTAAAAGGAAAGGGAAAAGGGCTTTCCTGGTGGCACAGTGGTTAAGAATCTGCCTGCCAATAGAGGGGACACGGGTTCGAGCCCTGGTCCAGGAAGACCCCACATGGTGTAGAGCAGCTAAGCCTGTGTGCCACAACTACTGAGCCTGCGCTCTAGAGCCGCAAGCCACAACTACTGAGCCTGCATGCTGCAACTACTGAAACCCACGCTCCTAGAGCCGGTGCTCCGCAACAAGCCACTGCAATGAGAAGCCCGTGCACCACAAGGAAGGGTAGCCCCTGCTCGCTGCAACTAGAGAAAAGCCCGCGTGCAGCAGCAGACCCAACACAGCCAAAAATAAAATAAATAAAATAAATAAAATTTTTTAAAAAAAGGTAAGGGAAGACTGAATTGATAGCAGATGACGATGATGATGATGACAGTGATATTGTTACCTGAAAAACTCGATTCACCTCTGGGTGGGTGTCCAGCCAAAAGACACAACCAAGCCAAAGAGCAGGGAAAGGAAGGATTTATCATCTGCAGCAAGTATAGAAAACACCGGGGATCTTTCCCAAAGCAGTGTCTCCCTGAACAGCAAAATTGGGGAGGTTTTAAGCTAAAGGTACATGCATATTCATGAAGGAGCTTGTGAAGAGGAGAAGTCAGCATAGAATTGGGGCCAAGGTCAACAGACTCCAATCTTCAGTTGATTGAAGTCACGAGGGTCAACATCATTCTGTCCTCCACCTGAGTTCCTGCAGAACTCAAAGACTGTATTAGATTGTGATGTGTATCCCTTGAGAAGGAACTAGGACTCTGTTTTATCGCTGAACTATTGTTTCTTGACTGTTTTTCCTTTGTTCCTGCATTCCCTCACTTCCCTTAAGATCACTAATTACTGAGACCTGTTCAAGGGCAAGCTTTGTGGCCAGGCTTAGATCACAAAATGGCTTAGACCCAAAATGCCTTCTTTTATGTCAAGAAAGCCATGCCTGTTTCTGTTTCTCTGGGGACCCTACCCTATCTGCTTACAATGTTGTTAAAACTTGGTGATGCCAACAAGATCACAATGACTTTGAGCCTGAGAACTCCGTCTTGGTTAATCAACTGGTTCTTGTCCTGAAATTGGCCTCCTCACCGGCTCCTGTGTGTTAACCACCTTCCCAATGAACTGCTAGGAAAACTCGTTGTTCTGGTTTCCCCAGGAATCAGAGATGCTTCTGTGAGTAAATCTTTTATGTCACTTTGCCCATTCATCTGAAGGAAATGCTTGTATTCAGAGATCTTAGTCAAGGTAATCCCAGTGCCCTCCGTGGCCAAAATCCAAGAAGTTTAATGATCGCGGACCTCCTGGGGTTCCCTGTAAATGGGTTTGGCCCCCTGAAGCAGAATGAAACTACCAGGACCACCCTAAGAGCTGCCTGTTTCCTCAGCCAGCATGGCCCAACTCTCTCCCTGGGTTAGCAGAGGTTGGCCATTAAAAGGTGTCTAGGGCTTCCCTGGTGGCGCAGTGGTTGAGAGTCCGCCTGCCGATGCAGGGGTCACGGGTTCGTGCCCTGGTTCAGGAAGATCCCATATGCCACGGAGCGGCTGGGCCCGTGAGCCATGGCCACTGAGCCTGCGTGTCTGGAGCCTGTGCTCCGCAACGGGAGAGACCACAGCAGTGAGAGGCCCGCGTACCGCAAAAAAAAAAAAAAGGTGTCTAAATAGCAGCAGTCCCCAGGTTCCACGGGCTTATTGATTTACATTTGAGATAGCTGTCTGAGGGCTAATGATTATCTCATTACATTCCCTTTGTGAATGTAAAAGACCCATAACAGAGAGCACAGAAAGTCTGATAGTAATCAGCTGACTCAGATGAAAAGTTGATTCATTCTGCAGAAATCAGCGTTCATTATTCCTGAGGTATTACCATAGTGCTTGTGATGTTTTACACCTAAGAGCCTGCACCTTTCTTTCCAGGGTCCCCGCACGTTTCTACAGACCCCTTGCTGAGAAAGGTCTGGTACAGGTAAGACGAGGAAAACTCCGACTAGGTTCAGTAGTTTTAAGCTGCACAGCTAGCCTACTAAATCATGTATATATTATACAAATATGTAATGACAGCAATTATAATTTATTAACAAAAATAACTATCTTTATTATCTTTAATTTTTTTATTTTTAAAGAATTGGGGTAAAATATATCTAACAAAAATTTACCATTTTAATCACTTTTAGTTCAGTGGCATTAAGTACATCCATACTGTTCTGCAACCCTCACCACCATCCATCTCCAGAACTTTTTCATCATCCCTAACAGAAACTTTGTAAACCATAACTCCCTTCCCCCAGCCCCCGATAACCTCTATTTTATTTTCTGTCTCTATTAATTTGCCTATGCTAGGCACCTCATATGTAGAATCATACAGTATTTGTCCCTTTGTGTCTGGTGAATTTCACTTAGCATGTTTTCAAGGTTCAACCATGTTGTATCAGAATCTGATTCCTTTGTGAGGCTGAATAATATTCCATTGTAGGTTTATACCACATTTTGTTTATCCATTTGTTGCAGGAAGGGGGACCCCTTCCAGGGCCCCAGAGTGGGTTCTTGTCTAACACTTGGAAATGAATTGTCCGAGGAGACACACGTGCTGATAAAGCAAGAGACTTTATTGGGAAGGGGCGCCCGGGAGGAGAGCAGCAGGGTAAGGGAACCCAGGAGAACTGCTCTGCCACGTGACTTGCAGTCTCAGGTTTTATGGTGATGGGGTTAGTTTCCAGGTTGTCTCTGGCCAATCATTCTGACTCAGGGTCCTTCCTGGTGGCGCACACATCGCTCAGCCAAGACGGATTCCAGTGAGAAGGATTCTGGGAGGTTGGTAGGACATATGGACTAGAGTCTCTCCTTTTGACCTTTCCCGAATTCTTGGTGGTAGCTTGTTAGTTCCGCTTTCCTTACCAGGACCTGCTGTTGTAAGATAACTCATGCAAGTGGCTACTATCTTGCCTGGCCAGGGTTTCAGTTAGTGTTTCCCCTAACACTTTCACCTGTTGATGGACACTTGGTGGTTTCCACCTTTTGGCTATTGTGAATAATGCTGCTGTGAACATTGGTATACAAGTATCTTTGAGTCCTGGCTCTCGATTCTTTTGGGTATATACCCAGAAGTGGAATTGCTGGCTCTTACGGTTATTATCTTTACTGTAACTTCAAAATTTATTTATCTTTAGTGTCACAACAGCCCTGAAGGGTCATATCTCCGTTGTCAAAGGGAGAAAATTCAACTTCAGAGAAATTGAATGACTTGAACCCGGATCTGTCAGACTGCAAAGCTGGGGCTCATCCTCCACACATCTTCACACATAATGCTAACATCACTCGTGTGTCTTGCATAGGGACTCAATCAGAAACTGCACAAACTAGCTCCTGTAAAGAATCTTTTAAAGCTTTGCTTTAACAAATAAGCTGTTTTCTGATCAGTTGGATTAAAAACAAATCTGTGGTTTTAAAACCTTCACTGATTCCAACAGGATGGCCGCACATTCTAAAAATGTCACTGATGCGAAACCCTATCAATTTCCAAAGAAGTTTGGAAGCATTTTACAATAAAACAGTAGGGACAATAATGCCAAAAAGCATGAAACAAGAGAAAAGTCAGAAACCAAGATATAAAAAGGGGAGAAGGGAGAAAGGATATCAAGATTTGTTGATTGAGGAAGGCTGCATGGACTTCTCACAATATTTAGGTCCAATTACTCAGCACAGAGAAATGATCCATATAAACTCTGCATAATATGCATAATTCATAGAGACCTTGGGGAAGTGTATGGTCCAATAATTCTATAGCAGAATAAGTTTTATTTATTGAAAATGACCTAATTATTGAAGGGTAGCAGAATGTCCACCCAACATGGACACAGCGTGACAAATGCCAGGGCATGGCTACTGCCTGACAAATGCCACGTCATTTGTCCCCTCAGCCAAACTAGCAGAATGTGATCCTTCCTGGTTTGTCATTCATTTAACAAATGTTATTTCACATCTACTATTTTCAGGATTTAAATAATATTAATATGCCGTTGGTTATACACTGAACCGACTCTTGCTGATTACAAACTTTGCAAATAAGAATAAGCCGTAGAGACTGACTCTGTTTATTTATTTATATTGGAATATGGTTGATTTACAATGTTGTGTTAGTTTCAGGTGTACAGCAAAGTGATTTAGTTATACATATATATATATATATATATATATATATATTTTTTTTTAATATTCTCTTATAGGTTATTACAAGATATTGAGTATAGTTCCCTGTGCTATATAGTAGGTCCTTGTTGGTTATCTATTTTGTATATAGTAGTGTGTATAGAGACTGACTCTTGATTCAACCTGTACAGGGCAAGGTCTGGGGAACAAGAAAAGCCACCTAGTTGTTTATATATAGATAAATCAGGTTATTGTGACCATCCATAAAGAGAAGTGTTGAGAGTCTGTACGTTTGAGAAGAGCCAGGGGAGGGAAGTAGAACATAACAGAAAGAGTTCAGCTTGGAGTTAGATAGAACTGGGTCTGAATCTTCCTGCAGCATTTAGCTGTGTGACTTTTGACAAGTTACTTAACCTCTCTGAGCCTTTTCCCTTAAAGCTCTTACCATATTGCTTGTGCTCAGAAAGTGCTAATTGTAATATGTTAAGGAATTGTAATATATTAAGGATGGTGATGGTAACTCTCCTATAGTGTTACTTAAGACAACAGAAAATGGATTTGAATTGTTGCAACACTGATTTAGGTTATACATAAGAAAGAACTTCCTACTTGTTAGCATGCCCAAGGTAGAGAGAGAGCAGGGTCTGGGCTGCCAGGGGGAGCCAGCCAGGGCTACTTGGGAGGGTCCATCAGAGGTAGGAGCTGAGGGTAGGACCATGGGGGTGGCCAGAAAGGAGCCCCTTGTCTAGAGGAAGATCTGAGTTTTATATAGGTGATGGGCCAGGATCTATGTGGGCTTGAGGACCAACCCACCCCAACCTCACTTCTGCAACTTCATCTCCTGCCTCTCTCCCCATCACGGGCTACTCTCTACACTTCAGCTGCTCCTTTCTGATTCCCCGACTCGCCAAGCTTGTTTCTTTCTCCCATCCTGTACTCTTGCTGCTCCTTCTGCCTGGCACACTGTGTCCCCTGAACCTCACATGACTGGCTTCATCTCATCATTCAAGTTTCAGCTGAGATGTTACCTCTTCCTCAGAGAGATTCCCCATTGAAAATTGAAACCTCCTCCTCCTCACTCTCTATCACATCACACTCATTTACAGTCAGTCCTCATTATTTGCAGATTTGATATTGCGAATACGTCTGCTCACTAGAATTTATTTGTAACCCCCAAATCAATACTCGAAACACTTTCTTGGTCATTCTTGGACACGTGTAGAGTGACAAAAAATTTCTGTCATCTGACATGCACATTCCCCGCTGAGCTGGGGAAAAGCCGTCTTCTGCCTTCTTGTTTCTGCTCTCACATTGTAAGCAAGTGTCCTTTTCAGGAGGAGATCAGGGCACAAACTATCTGAAAGTGCTCCATGTCTGTGTCTTCTTGTTGATTACTGCTCATCTGCATTCATCCACAGTGGAGGTGCTCTGAGAGCTGCGGCTCGGCTTCCACGGTCAGTGCTGTCTCCCCTGTGCCTGACAGGCGCTTAATAAGTACGTGTCCCATTAATGAAGAAATGAATGAAAAGATCGGGCTGTCTGCACTCAGGAGGGAAGGTCAGGAGCTGGGAGAGTCCACTGATGGATGACCACGGAAGAGATGAAGGCAGAGAGCATCCAGGTGTGCCAGTGTGGGGCTCATCCAGAAGCAGCCTTTTCTGTGTTGCTTATGTGGCCAGGGATGGATCCTTGTGGGGGCAGACTCCTCAGTCTGGAAAGCAAACACAGCTTGTGGTCCAGAGTTAGGCGGGGCAATAGTCATACCAAAAGTATCCATTGAATGGGCTGCTTTTATGAGTCACATACCTTGCTCGGTGATGCGCTTACATATTTAATCCATGCAGCTACTCCATAGGGAATGGATTATCCCCTCAAACAAGTGAAATAACTGGCCCAGGATCCCAGAGCTACCAAGTGGCACAGCCAAAATTCAAACCTAGGCCATTCTTTTTTGTTTTTTTTTTTTTTACATCTTTATTGGAGTATAATTGCTTTACAATGGTGTGTTAGTTTCTGCTGTATAACAAAGTAAATCAGCTATACGTATACATATATCCCCATATCCCCTCCCTCTTGCATCTCCCTCCCACCCTCCCTATCCCATCCCTCTAGGGGGACACAAAGCACTGAGTTGATCTCCCTGTGCTATTGCATCTGACCCCAAACCAGGACCCCAGCTTCAGTCTTCACATTTTTGCCATCTGTGCTTACCATCTGTACTATTATTTACTTAATGCTTTTTTCTTTAAATAGACACCCTTTCTTCACCAAGTTTATTTTAAAAGGAAACTTTATTTACTATAGTAAATAGAAAACAAGCCTCCCGTACCATGAAAAAAAGATAATTTAAAAACTACATACAGGGCTTCCCTGGTGGCGCAGTGGTTGAGAGTCCGCCTGCCGATGCAGGGGACACGGGTTCGTGCCCGGGTCCGGGAGGATCCCACATGCCGCGGAGTGGCTAGGCCCGTGAGCCACAGCTGCTGAGCCTGCGCGTCTGGAGCCTGTGCTCCGCAACAAGAGAGGCCGCGATAGTGAGAGGCCCGCGCACCGCGATGAAGAGTGGCCCCCGCTCGCCGCAACTGGAGAAAGCCCTCACGCAGAAACGAAGACCCAACGTAGCCAAAGATAAATAAATAAAAAAAAAAAAAAAAAAAAAAACAAAAAAAAAAAAAAAAAAAAAAAAAAAAAAAAAAAAACTACATACAAATGAAACAAAATATTATTACATTTTGGCCAGATACTGTTACCTGCTTGAGATCCACTTTATCTGTGTTCAAGGTGGAGGTTAGCAGGCCTTGGAGATGCATTAAAAACAGGGTAGAATTCACCAGGGACTGTCTTCTAGAACTAATCAAAGGGTAATTGAGTGGAGAATAATTGTCGCACTGTGTGACTTAATGTTATTTAATAGCATGCCTCTTTATCATACACAGTCTTCTCATATTCCTCCTAAATCATTTCATGTACCATGCCAGGCTTCTGGAAATAGCAACTGACCTTTGTGGCCTGAGACCCTGATGATCTTTCACTCCTGAACAGTGTGAGTAGGCAAAGTTTATGTTATGGAAAGTTGTAGAGGGAATTTAAGGAGGTAGAAATGCAACTCCTTGAGCTGACATCTGATTCAGCCCCAGAGAACAGTCCAAGGGATCAGTAGCCCCAGACAACGAGTACTCTGCTGTGTTTGCTTTCTAGGGATGCATCCAGGTCATGATGTATGGCTTTGAGAATGTTGATAAGGGTCATCAGAGGACATCAAAATTCATACTAAGGGCACAGCAGGGGACTGGTAATTGTGGAGTGGCACACAGTCAGTCTGTAATAGGTGGAGAGTCAGTTTAGAAGATCTACAAAATATCTCTGTTTCCCACTCTGAGTCTTCCTCTGCATACCTGGAAAACAAGTCAGTTATTTGATGTGCAAAGAGGAAGTGAAGTCACACCCAAATGAACAAAAGCAGAGAGGAGGGGGCATCATGTGAAGCTGGAAAGGCTACAGGATTCCTCATGGAGTCTTTTTTTTTTTTTTTTAATAATTTATTTTTGGCTACATTGGGTCTTTGTTGCTGTGCCTGGACTTCCTCTAGTTGCAGCGAGCAGGGGCTACTCTTCGTTGAGGTGCGTGGTTTCTCATTGCGGTGGCTTCTCCTGTTGCAGAGCACGGGCTCTAGGCGCATGGGCTTCAGTAGTTGTAGCATGTGGGCTCAGTAGTTGTGGCTTGCGGGCTCTAGAGCACAGGCTCAGTAGTTGTGGCGCATGGGCTTAGTTGCTCCGTGGCATGTGGGATCTTCCTGGACCAGGGATCGAATCTGTGTCCCCTGCATTGGCAGGTGGATTCTTAACCATTGTGCCACCAGGGAAGTACCCCCTAGTGGAGTCTTAAGTTACAGAGCCTGATGTGAGATGTGTTATCAGAGAATAAGATGCTTTTGTGGTAATTCATATGAGACTGGGGTTTAAGTCAAGGGTGATCTTGCAACATCTCAGTACTGGGAGATAGCTTGGATGGTTGAGGGGAGAGGTTGCTAGAAAGGCTTTGCAGAGAGAAGAAGGGGTGTGTTTGTCTTCTACTCCTCTCTCTCATATTCCTCTCCCTTAGTCATTTTATAGTGACCGCGCCATCAGTTAAAATGTGAGATAAGGAGATCCGAGGCATCTCTATCTGTGTTCCATTATAATTTAATTATTCAGCACATAATATCATTCAGAGGTTATTAGACTCAAAGACTGACTCATAATTACAAAAATCTTAAGAACCTGATATAGAAAGAAAAATGTCAGTTCATTACTGTACCTAGAAAAATGTCACTGCTGAGACGATTGGAATCCTGTGCTGGTTTGATCAGTAGATCTCTGCTCTACAGAAAAGGGTATATGGGAGTCATAAAGTACTTACCTTTTTTGTGTTTGGCTTATTTCACTTAGCAGAATGTCCTCTAGGTTCATGCATGTTGTAGCGAGTCCGTGCTTTCAATTCTTTTGCGTATATACCCAGAAGTGGAAATGCGGAATCATATAGTACTTCTAAGTTAAAATTTTGGAGGAATCACCATACCGTTTCCCACAGTGGCTGCACCCTGTTATATACCCACCAATAGCGCATAAGTGTTCCGACTTCTCCACATCCTCATCAACACTTGTTTTCTGTTTTGGTTTTCCTTTTTTTTTTAATAGTAGCCATCCTAGTGGGTGTGAAATGGTGTCTCATTGCAGTTTTGATTGGCATTTCTGTAATGATTAGTGATGTTAAACATTTTTAAAGTGTTTGTTGCCATTTGCAGATCTTCTTTGAAAAAAAGTCTCTTCTTTATGCGTCAGGGTGTCTAGTTCTGTAGCATCTTTTTTCACAGCTACATAGTACTCCATTGTATAGATGCTCTATACAGTTGATTAAACCAATTTCTCACAGTTTTAAACAACATGATGATGAACATTCTTGTAACCAAATCTTTGACGGCTTCCTTAATTCTATAAAATAAATTCCTGGATGTGAACTTCTGGGTCAAAGAATATATATATTTTCAGACCCTTTCAACCCACATTCCCTAATGCCTCGTGGAGCAGTTGCACTGCTTACACTGCTGCCCACAGTGTAAATTATAATTATGTCCTGTTTCTTTGGGGTTTCAATTGCCTTTGTCAGATTAGCCCAGCTGGCGGGTGCTAATCCTCGAGGCTCTTACTAAACACTATTAATGTCACCAAGCTAATAACAGCAGTAGGGACTTACCTGGTGGCACAGTGGATAAGAATCCACCTTCCAGTGCAGGGGACACGGGTTGAATTCCTGGTCCGGGAAGATCCCACATGCCGCGGAGCAGCTAAGCCCGTGCGCCACAACTACTGAGCCCGTGTGCCACCACTACTGAAGCCTGTGCACCTAGAGCCCATGCTCCGCAACAAGAGAAACCACCACAATGAGAAGCCCGCGCACCGCAACAAAGAGTGGCCCCCACTCGCCGCAACTAGAGAAAGCCCGCATGCAGCAACAAAGACCCAACACAGCCAAAATAAGTAAATAAATACATAAAATTAAAAATCTTAAAAAGAAAAGAATAGCAGCAGCAGCATTCGACTCAGCAAGCTTGCACCTCACTTCCAGACAGGCGATTAGAGTCTGCGTATAATTACTTGGTGGAAAGACTGGCTGATTTCCAGTTAGCAAACCAAACTTCATTTGAAAGGAAACTGAGTGTTTCCAGTTTCTAATTAAACATAAAATCAGAGAATGATAATTTGCCTGATATTTTCTGATACTTCCTGGATAAATATTTGTACCCTTGTTATTGAATATTTTTTTCTGAAGATGCATTTGGTTTTTGTCTCCACTTGCCCATAGTTTTTCGGCCTTGAAGTGTTAGATGTAGCAGGGATACAGAAGACTTGTGCAGATCTGGGCAGTGATATTCAAATGAAAATGACTTTGTCTTTGTGACAGTGAACCGGCTTCCCACTTTTCTTGTATCTACGTGACATTTATTTTATTCTCTTGCATCAGCTGTCATGAATGGATGGTCCAGTTTTAGGAAGATAGCATAAAAAATAGGGGTCTACAGTCAATTAAGATTCTGGTTGAATTCTGAGGTTGAACCCAAACTTCAGTGTGTGCCTAATATTTAGTTGTTTATTTTGTAACATGTCCTATGGCACTAATATATTATGTACATTATAAAACATACACAAAAATTTTAAATTAGGGACTTCCCTGGCAGTCCAGTGGTTAAGACTCCATGCTTCCAACTCAGGGGGCATGGGTTCGATCCCTGGTTGGAGAACTAAGATCCTGCATGCCAGCAAGGCGTGGCCTAAATAAATAAATGAATAAATAAATGAAAGGATTTTAAAAAAAAAAGCTCCAATCTGATCCTGTCACTCCCCTACTAAAAAAAATTTTTTTTAATTAAAGCATAAGATAGAGGAAAAAAAAATAATGGTCTAAAGCCCTAGACTCAGAGAGATTTTGTTTCACCATGTACCAGCCTGAATGAGTAATCAGATCTCTGTGTGCATCAGGTTCATCTATAAAGAGACACGATAATGATCATAGCCTCCCTTTAATGAGAAAACGAATGTAAAAATGCCTAGTGGGCATCAGGAATGCAAGACTAATCCCTCTGTAAACATTAGCTGTTATTACTGTTGCCATTATTATCATCATTGTTGTCAGTGCCTTCGGGATCTTCCTGCAGAAATTTGCAGTAGAACATTTGAGAAGGAAGTAGTATAACAAGAACTGTATTCATGGTGATAAAGTTTGCTTCAGGTCTGTTAATGCTTTCTTGGGTGCTAGCGTCCCTGGGCCAGAGACATTTGAACTTGTTTTGAACACAGTCAAGGCTCTCAGTTCCTGTGAGGGATGTACCTTATCAACTCATAGTCTTTATGTGGGTTAAGTAGCATAGCTGAACCATTGGCACTGAGTTTAAACTCTGGTGCATTCACAGAGTAGGTGCTCAATAAAAACCTGTTGAATGGTGTCCAGGGATTTAGTCATTGGCGCTTTGGGGCACACCATCATCATTATCTCTCTCTTCCTCCCTGTTTTGGGTGACTTTCTTCTTCTTCTTCTTTAATGTTTTGACCGTGCCCCACGGCATGGCATGCGGGAACTTAGTTCTCCGACCAGGGATCAAACCCACGCCCCCTGCAGTGGAAGTGCAAAGTCTTAACCACTGGACCACCAGGGAAGTCCCGACTTCCTCCTTCTTTGGAAGTACCCACAATATGCTTTCAAAAGAGGTGACCCTAGATGGTTGTGTTTGTACTAGTTATTCCACCTACTTACCACGGATGGTTGGACTAAGGATGGTTGGACTTGGCTCAGAAGCTGCCATTCTTCTAAGGAAGAATCCTTCCTTGCCTCTGCTAGCTTCTGGGGATAGCTGGCAACTCTTGGCCTTCCTTGGCTTGTAGAAGCATTTCTCCAATCTCTATGTTTCCACAGGGCCTGCTCTCTGTGTGACTATGTCCAAATTTCCCTCTTCTTATAAGGACACCAGTATTGGATTAGGGGCCCCCTGATGACCTTATGTTAACCTGATTATATCAGCAAAGACCCCACTTCCAAATAAGGTCACATCACAGGTACTGGGAATTAGGGCTTCAATGTATCTTATTCTAGGGGGACACAATTCAACCCATAACGAGGGGGGTGCATACTGCTCTTTTGGGTTGGGTGCTCTGTGGGGGGACAATTGACAGAGACCAGGGAAGGAGGGCTCCAAGAACAGATTGAGTATAGGACAGGGCCTCTGTCCTTTGTTGGAAAGGAGCGGGGTATGTCTGAGCAAAAGTCTAAAGGACAATGTGGCTGGAACAGAGTTCAAGAAGGAACTGAGTTCAAACAGGTTGAGGGGTGAGGGACCCAGAGGGTGGGGCTCAGGCCTCCGCTAATGGTGCAGACCCTTCCGCCTGCCATGGGGCAGTCCTGGCCCAGGACTACCAAAGTGCGTACATTTTTAAGAGAGGCTAGAAATCTAGATATTTAAAGTGTGCAACCTCTCAATTTTTGGGTTAATAACAAAATTCGTTGGAGGCTGTCAGTTTGCAGGATGGAATTGGAGGAGGGGAGGGAGTCAGGAAAGGCATCTCAGAGAAGGTTTAGGATGGTGAATAGGAATGAAAAATAAAGGACAAGTCAAAATGTGGAATGGGTTGGCTCTCTCCTCCATCCCCTCCCCGACCAGTGGCCTTTTCCCTTTTCCTTTCTCCTTTGAAAGTCTGGCGTCATCTTTTCAAGTATCCCCACTTGCCAGCTCTGTGATCATGGTTAAGTCATCTAACCTTCCTGTACCTCAGTTTCCTCATCTGTGAAATGGGGCAAGTCCTTTAACTTCTTTGGGCTTCAGTTTCTGCTCCAAGAAATGAACTAGAGTGAGAGGAGGAGTGGAGGGCAGGGCAGCAGTTGTGAGGATTTAGTAAGATTCGGGTGGTTAATAAAAGCCAGTTCTTGTGGTCTTCCGCCCCTTCCTCTTTACACCACCCCTCACCGGCCCAGCTGTGGAAGGTTCATCAGCCTCCCAGGCCCCTGAATGGAGGGCAGCTGTCTTCCAGCTCTGCCCTCCCCCAGAGGCATTTAGGTACAACCATGGAGACCTGGCAGAGGCTGGTGGAGAGATTTCTTGTCTGTTTCCAGCCATTTGCCGTGTTTTCCTAGAGAACTGGCAGTGGTCCCAGCATCTCTGCCTAGTGAGCAAACGCATAACCAACCAACCGTTCCTGGTTGGGGAGGAAGGTGGGATTGAAGATTGGATGCCCAGGTACTCCTGTTGCTCTGCCTGGATGACTCTCCGGCCATCAGGTACTCTTGGCTCTAATGCTTTTGAAAGCTTTATCTCCGTGATGGTTAATTTTATGTATCAACTCAAGTGGGCACAGGGTGCCCAGATATTTGGTTCAAGCTTATTCTGAATGTGTCTGTGAGAGTATTTCTTTTTCTTTTTTAAAAATTTTATTTACTTATTTATTTATTTATTTTTGGCTGCGTTGGGTCTTCGTTGCTGTGTGCAGGCTTTCTCTAGTTTCCATGAGCGGGGGCTACCCTTCATTGCAGTGCGCAGGCTTCTCATTGTGGTGGCTTCTCTTGTTGCGGAGCATGGGCTCTAGGTGTGCGGGCTTCAGTAGTTGTGGCACGCAGGCTCAGTAGTTGTGGTGCACAAGCTTAGTTGCTCCATGGCATGTGGGATCTTCCCGGACCAGGGCTTGAACCCGTGTCCCCTGCATTGGCAGGCGGATTCTTAACCACTGTGCCACCAGGGAAGCCCTGTGAGAGTATTTCTGAATGAGATTCACATTTGAATCCATAGACTGAGTAAATTGGATTGCCCTTCCCAGTGTGAGGGGCCTCGTCCAATTCTTTGGAGAACTACTCAGTTCTCCAGACTGAGAACTGGATAAGTAAGGGAGAATTCATGCTCTCTGCCTGGCTGTTTTCAAGCCAGGACATCTGTCTCTTCCTGCCTTGGGACTCAGGACTCATGCTGGAACTTACAACTATTGGCTGTCCTGGGTTTCCAACCCACCAGCTGTAGACATTGGGACTTCTCAACCTCCGAGATCATGTGAGCCAATTCCTTAAAATAAACCTATGTGTGTGTGTGGGGGGCATTTTTATTATTATTTCAGGCATACCTTGTTTTATTGCATTTCACAGATACTGCGTTTGGTGGGAGCGGGTTGTTTTTTGATAAGCCTTTTTTTTTTTTTTAAATATATGTCTCCTATTGGTTCTCTTTTTCTGGAGAACCCTGACTAATGCAACCACTTTCACTTACTTCACAACCACTTACTTGAGGCTTTTTTCCTTTCTCCCTGTCATGATCCATAGAGAAATCTTCCAAATGAAATGAGTCTGTGGCTGGTTTGGTTTGGGGACTGGAGCTCATTCTTTCATCCATTTATTTGACAGATCTGTATTGATTGAGTGCCTACTGCTAGAGTTCCCTGTGTTGTGCACTTCTTGGGGGATGGGGTGCAATTCACAGAGGATACAAAGTACCTGGTGCCCCTGGGTTGTACAGCTTGGCAGCCTCATGCCGTGTGCTGGGTTCTGAGGACATAGCAGTGAGCAAAACCGCTTCCTGCCCTCCCAGGCTCACCTTGACCTGTGGAAAATTGCTGGAAACCAGGCCAGTTCACCGGCCCCAGATGCTTCTGGCCTAAACATAAGGAAAATTACTAGTTTTGATCACAAGCAGAAGGCTTGCAATTTCAGGAGCCTGTAGGTAAACATTTTCTGACCCTCTTTTATTCCCCCAGTCTGAGTTGGATGCCCCCTCTCTTTGCTCCCATCTCAGTCTCTGCTTCCCTGATCACAGCACTTACCTTCCTGTTTGAATTTGCAGACAGAGAGACCAGTTAACGGAACCCAGAAAAAAGAGCTATAGATGTACAACAGGGCTGCCTGGCAAGAGCTGTGGCTTTTGGTAGAGGAATGCAGCCAACATGCTGTGTCTTGGCAGGGAAGGAGCTAAGGATATTAATACCCCAGCCTCTTTCCTCCTGTGGGCTATTCTCCTGCCAATGTCTTCAACTGGCTGAACCCAACTCTGAGCAAGAGAGCAAGGATTAACTACTGTTGATGTGGTCCACACTTCTCAGCATCCTGGGGCAGAAAGCAGGGTAAAGGAGGTAGAGGGTGAATCTGGATGGGTAAGTGGAAACCATTCAGCACAGGAAGCAGCTCCAAATGTCCTCAGCAACAAGGTAGAACTTTCCAATGGTCCAAAAGATGGAACAGGCCACCTGATGGAAGAGAATGGTGTTATAGACAACCTAGTAGGATCAAACATCAGCTGGGAGATTGGGCTACATGACAAAGTCCTTATCAAGGACTTTATGAGATTAAATGATTCTGTGAAAGCTATTGCCACCAGCTGCCCTCCCGCTTTATCCTTGGATGGGACAACAGTAATAGTAATAACAACAACAACTGCTAGCACGTAATTACCATGTAATGGATGCATAGTATGTGAGACACCGTGCTAAGCCATTTGCATGCATCACCATATTTATTCCTCATGACAACCCTATTAGGTAGCTGTAAACTGAAGCTTAGGAAGAAGATCAGTAACTTGCTGGAGGTCACACAGCTAGTAACTGTCAGAGCTGGGATTTGAACCCAGGTTTCCACGATGGATAGAGATAGCCTGAAAGCCAGCAAACAGTAGTGGTCTTGCAGCGAGAGTGGGGAAGGTGTATGGAGTTCCTCTGAATAGAATGAACCCCACAGGCATAGGCATCTCTAAGAGTGGGACCCAGAGTTTGCTGTGGTCTCTCTCCAGTGTATGGATGCAGGGGCTTCACTGGCTTCATCTAGTCCAGATATGTGTGTGTCACTCAGACACCAGCTGGGGACCTTCCTGCCACAGTAGAGCTAGATGAAATAAGAAATTGTCTTAGAAACACCTTCCATCCTACACCCAGGGCGTGTGGAAACCCGAAGTCCTCCTCTTGATCTCTGCTTCTTCCCAGGAGGTTTACATTTTCCTTGTGTCCGCTGCCTCTTGGGGTTCTGGTTTGTTTATGTGCTGTCTCTTTCCCGCACCATGTCAAACCCAATGTGAATTCAACTTCTTCAGTTTCCACAACATCCAATCAAGCAGAGATTTTAGGGGAAATTGTAGAGAGTGGCCCCATCATATAGTGCATAGCTTCCTACCATCTTACTGGCTTTGTATATCCTCTCCTCTTCCTGTCTCTGCCCCCCATCCTCTCCCTCTAGGAATCCCCTGGGGAGTCCAGCTTCTTCTCTTTCTCTTCTTTTGGGTAGTTTCTACTTCCTCTGAAGTCTTGGTACCTAAGGCCTGAGAAAAAAGAGGAGACTCACTTTCTAACCCAAGCACTTATCTAGTCATCTTTACCAACCAAGACAGTTCCCTCCCTAGAAGGGATTCTTAATTTGCTGTTAAAGTCATATAATTTTCTCCATCTTATTTTATCTATGCAACTATTGGGTATTAATTATCCAACATCTAACCAATATTGGGGCTTTTGGGACTTTATTAAGATGAGAAAAGGATAAATAGAGAATGACCGAACCCATACTATGGAATGAAAACTGTATAACTTAAATAGAAAGGCATGCAGTGGATTATGTGTTCTATACAATGGGATTCATTCTGATATTTCTTGTATTTTCTCACGAAGGACCTTTACACGTTTCTTAGCTTGGGCTAAAATAATATTCTGGTTGTGGTTCAGTTTAGTGCTCTTTTCTTCAGCTTCCCACCTTTAGCTCATTCTCTTCTCTTACCTTCCTTTATTCTTATTTCTTGATCTCTCTGCTAGAGGCAGTTGCTTCCCTATATCAAGTCCTTTGTGCTATTTGCATTGAATCCTTTGTCCTCACCTCAGCACGCATGCAAAGTTCACTCCAAATGCTTGGTCTTTGCTTCAGAATTGATAAGGAAATGTGCCTTTCTCTACTCTACTCAATAAAATGCAAGTTGAAGAAAATCCATCTCAAGCTGGCTTAAACAATACGAAGGATTTCTTGGCTCCTGTGACTGAAGGAGTCTGGAGGTTGGATGGACTTTGAGTACTGTTTCATCAGTGCTCTGAAACTGTTCCTCTGAGTCACTTGGTCCTAGAATAATGGGAAGGTCACGGACCTCACATCTGTTTAGAAGAAACAAGACTGCTCTTTCTTCATGCCTTGCTCTTAAGAGTGAGGATGTGCTTTATGAAAAGATTGCTAAACAACATTCAGCCTTACAGAAATGCAAATTAAAACCACGAGATACCACCACATATCTACCAGGATGGCTATAATCAAAAAGACGGAATTAACAGATGGTGAGGGTGTGGAGAAACAGGAACGCTCATACGTTTCTGGTAGGAATGTAGAATGGTGCAGCCCCTTTAGAACACAGTTTGGCAGTCTATTAAAAACGTCACCATAAATGTACCGTATGATCAGTCAATTTCCTCGGTATTTATAATTGAGAGAAATAAAAACATATGTCCCCATAAAGACTTGTACAGAATGTTCACAGCAGCATTACTCATAATAGCCAGAAAATCAAAACAACCCATCAACTGATGAATGGATAAACAAAATGTGGTACATCCTTATGATGAAATATTATTTGGTCATCAAAAGGAGTGAAGTACTGATACCTGCTACAATGTGGAGAAACTTCAAAAATATGCTAAGTAAAAGAAGTCAGTCACAAAAGACCGTGCGCTGTATGATTCTTTGTATGAAATGTTCAGGAGAGGCAAATCCATAGAGACAGAACACAGATTAGTGGTTGCCTGGGGCTTGGAGTGGGACTAGAGTTGACTATAAATGAGCATGAGGGGTCTTACTGGGGTGATGAAAATGTTCTAAAACTGTATTGTGGTGTTTGTTGCACAGCTAAGTAAATTTACTAAATATCATTCAATTGTGTGCTTGAAATGGTTCATAGTATGTTAGGAAAAAAAAGAGAGAGAATGTTTTCCCAATGCCCCTAGCAAACCACTTCTTGGGATTCACTGGCCCAAGCTGTGGCTTGGGGAATGGCATGTACTTACTGGTCTGGGCCTTGGTTCTGGAAAGGGAAAGCCCATCCCTGGAGCTGGGGCTGTGGTCAGCTCTTCTGAAGCACTGGGGATGTGAGTAGAGATCACTACCTAGACAAAAATCAGGGTATCACAAGGAAGGTAGAAATGAAAGCTGAGTGGGCAGCCACTAAGGTGTCAACCACACCCAAGACTGGCTGCTTAACACAGTGGCCCTACCCCTGCATTCTCTGTTCTGTTACCCACATTTGGTCTCTGAGTTCTCTGCCCAGTATGGCAAAGGGAAGGAGGGGTCATGGGAAGAATCACTTCTTGAGAACATGGAACCTCAGCTAGGGTGACCAACTGACCTGGTTTCCTTGGAACAGAGTGGTTTCCTGGGATGCAGGACTCAAGGTAATAACACTGGGAAAGTCCCAGGCAAACCAGGAGAAGCTGGTCACCCGATGACCTCACCAAATAGAAATATAGAAGCAGTCCTAATGAATTGGTGGATCTTGGCATCAGTGGCTTCTAACACCACAGAAAGACAGTCATTGTGTGCCTGTGATGAACACACACTCAGCACCATTTTTGAAATTATTTTTTGGCAAAAAACTTGAACCTAAATATAAAGAAGGCTGTAGATCTAACTCTCAGTTAATAGGAAATACAGAGGACCATGGGGGATATGAAATGACTCCACGTAGGCACTCTATAGGACAAATGACAGATGATCTAATTCTTCAACAAGTAAATTGGAAGGGGCAAAAAAAAAAAGAGACAGAGGGAGGACCTGTAGATTAAAAGACACTTAAGAAGCATATCAACCAGTTGCAATGTGCGGATCTTATTTGGATCCTGATTTGAAGAGACTAAGAGAAAGAGAGAGGGAATGTGTGTGTCAGGAATGTCTAATAAGATATTTGATGATATTAAGAAATTATTGGTATATATAATAGATAAACAACAAGGATTTACTGTATAGCATGGTGAGCTATATTCAACATCTTGTAATAACCTATAATGGAAAAGAATTGTGAAAAAATTTATATGTATAACTGAATCAGTTTGTACACCTGAAACTAACACAATATTGTAAATCAAATATACTTCAATTTTAAAATTTATTGGTATAATACTATATTTTGGCTAGGTTTTCTCAAAAAGAGTCCTTACCTTTTAGACATACATTCTGAAATATTTACAGTCGAAATGATATGATATCTGGGCACTGCTTCAAAATAATCCAGGAGGAAGTAGGTGGGGGTAAAAATAAAGCCAGCTTGGCCCGTAGTTGATAATTTTTGAAGCCAGGTGATGGTTTATGAGGGTTTGTTACACTGTCCTCTTTACTTTTTGAAGGGTTGACGTGCTCCTTCCTCAGGACAATTAAAGCAGCAGCGCGGTGCTCTTATCCTGCCTGTGTAACCCTCCCTCCTTGGGGGCTGCTCATAGTCACAAGTAGGTCAGGGTCTCCCCAGAATTTAGAATTTCACAGATCCGTGAATTTTCCAAAAACTTGGGTAAAGGACAAAGTCAACTTTTCCTTTTGCCAAATTAAAACAAAAGAAAACCAAACAAAATTTTAAAACTCCCATCTACTCCGTCATCATTTCATATAAAGGAAGATCATATAAACATCAATAACATCTTTTCAGAAAAGTCCAGCCTTTCGACTGGGCACAATTAGCCTTATGGAAAAACTTGTTCCATGTCCCGCTTTTGTCAGTTCACCCTGAATCTGGCTACACAAACACCCTGGGGAGAGGAAGGAAGACTTGAGGGCTGGCTGCTCTCACTTCCCTTCCTGCTAATGAGGGAAGGACTTGTATGCTGCTGTCATTACAATGTGCAGGGCTCTCAAACCATCAGCCTCTCAAAGAGTGCAGGTGAAGATCCCCCTAAACCAGGAACTCATGGATGCACTTCCCTTTCATCTAATCCTAGTGATGTGTCCCCAGTGGGGGAAGGGAGCTGCAGACTCAGGGAGGGCTTTCCTGCTGGATGAAATGCTTTGTACTTGAATGGAAAATAACAGCTGGGCCCAAGGCAGCAAGGGCCCTCTGTCTGTGCTCAGCTGGTGGTGAGGGCCCCTTTGAGACCTCAGGAGAGCAGAGCCAGCCTTGCGGGTGGCATCAGTTGGCTGCATGGCTGTGCTCCTGAGACTCAAGCTACCACCTGATACACTGTGACTTGCTCCTCTTTCCTTCGCTTCCTCCTCTCTCTTGCACCCCACCTACCAAGGGGTTCTGGTTTATTTCTTAAGGCAATAAATTTCAGGATCAGATATGAGCGTCCTTTTCCTTGAAAATCAGGCACATGGAAGACAGATTTTTGGGGGTGAAGAAATGTTCTGGAGGTAGATAGTGGTGATAGTTGCACGCACAATGTTATAAATGTACGAAATGCCACTAATGGTAAATTATATGTTATGTGTATTTTACCACAATTTAAAAAATAAACAGACCGTCCCCCGGGTTCTCTTTGGGGCAGAGTCTTAAAGAAGGTCAAATATTAGAATAGCAGAGATGGAAGAGATCTTAGAGGACATCTGGTCTACCCCATCATTTCATAGATTAAGGGTCCTGAGGTCCATCATGGGGAAGTGATGTGCTCAAGACCACACAGCAATTTAGACAGAAGAAATTTGCCGTCTACCATCAGTTCTTGGTTCTGATGGGGGGGAGGCACTGGTCTTGTGTCTTTTCTTAGTAGTAGGCTCTTGGACCTGGCCATCCTCAGATTATATGCAACCAGCAGACATGTTTTGTTTGGCTGCTTTGTGTTTAATATTCTAAAATTAATTGCCAGCATTTAAAATCAGGCAAATTCACATAAAACCCCAGATTTCCAGCATATTTTAACAGAAAGCTCTGACAGCGTTGGGTTCATATTCCCTCATGGCAGTGATGGGAGCGGATAGGGACCGTGTTCTCTCCAGTTCTCCACAGTCCCCACTGCTCCCCACTGTCTCCCACTTATCCTCAGGCCTGTGTTGGTTTTCTAATGCTCAGTCTGCTTTTGTCATTTCTACTGCTTGTCTGCCCTGGGGAGACAGGAGGATTGGCAGCCCTGCCTTTGCCTGGGATGCAGGACTGTGGGTATTTGAACATTTTTCCTAGGTGCGTTTTGGCTGCTGGGTGGAGTACAGTTGACCCTTTGTATACACAGTTTCCGAATCTGTGGATTCAATCAAACATGGATCAAAACTACTTGGGGAAAAAAAAAATCCAGATAATTCCAAAAAGCAAAACTTGAATTTGCCACGTGCTCTGGCAACTGTTTACATAGCATTCACATTGTATTAGGTATTATAAGTAATCAAGAGATGATTTAAAGTATATGGGAGGGTGCGTGTAGGTTACATGTAAATACTACACCATTTTACATAAGGATTTGAGCATCCACAGGTTTTGGTATCTGAGGGGATCCTGGAACCAATCCCCCATGGATACTGAGGGGTGACTGTACAGATGGTGGAGTACACACACCTGGAGCTCTGTGTATCTCATCCATTTCTGCTCCATCTACAGTGTGGCCCTAAGATATTGTGGACTAGCTTTGGCTGAAGAATTTCCTTCTCTGTGGTGCCTTGCCTTTAAGAAATGTTCCCAGTTTACAGATGGTGAAACTATAAGAGAAACAAACATAGAGATGTGTCCAAAGAAGAAACTCACTCGAAGTCCTAGCACTATATTTGGATGGATGCAGGCTTAGAGTGGCATCTCCATATGATGGAATATTATTCAGCCATAAAAATGAATAAAGTTCTGATACATGCCACAACACGGATGCACCTTGAAAACACTATGCTAACAAAAGGACACATTTCGTATGACTTGACTTATATGAGGTACTTAGAAGAGGCAAATTCATAGACAGAAAGAATAGAGGTTACCAGGGGCTGGGGGAGGCGGGGAATGAGGAGGTATTGTTTAATGAGTGTAGAGTTTCTGTTGGAGGTGATGAAAAATTTTGGAAAGAGATAGTGATGATGATGGTTGTATGACATGCTGAATGTAATTAATGCCACTGCATGGTTCACTTTAAAATCATTAAAATGGCACATTTCATGTTACATATGTTTTATCACAATAACCACAATAAAGAAATAAGAGAAAAAAATGTTATCATCAGCAGGAAGTTCCATGTGGTATTGCTGCATCTCTCTCTTCCAGCAGTGGTACTAAATATGGAGAAAGAGAACCAAAAATTTTAAAATGTTCTGTTATCATCTAGGACACCACTGAGGAGTAGGTGTCTGTTCCCTTCCAACTCTTAATACTTAGTAACTCCTACTCATTCCCCACACATCAGCTCACCGGTTGCTCCCCTGTCCTTTGCGCTCCTCGAATTTTGCATTAACAGCATTTAGTACAGTTGCAGTGTATTGTCTTTCAGGGTGATGATCTGATTAATGTGTTTCCTCACTTGGCTGTAAGCATCACAGCAGCATGAGAGTAGGAATCGTGCCAGGTTTTTGGTTCAACATTATATCCCCGGTGCTTAGCCTAGGGCCTGGCACATAGTAAGATCTCAACAAATACTTCATGAATGAAAGGCAAGAAGTTCATAAAGAAGGTGTAGCGGAGGGCAAAGTGTCACTAGGGAAGACACATGTTCAGCGGCTGCCATGTTGCCCAGATCGTACTTCCTCCATGTTTCATACTACTTGGGGTCATTCTCCCTTTCTGCTAGCCAGAGTCTCTTTCTGCTGTTTGCAACCAAAAAAACAAAAACAAAAGCAAAACCTTCCATTATGTAATCTCCCTGAGCCTCAGTTTCTTCACCTGTAAGATAGGGGTAATAATAGTACCATCCATTTATTCATTTTAACAAAGATTACATCAGTAAACTCAATCAGTGTTCACCAAGATAATGATGAACAAGAGGAGGAAGATGGTACCATGTGTATTTCCTGTTGCTGCTGTAACAAATCACCATAAACGTAATGGCTTAAAACAACCAAATTTATTCTCTTATAGCTCTGGAGATCAGAAGTCCAAGTTGGGTCAGCAGGGCTGCCTTCCTTCTGGAAGCTCTAGAGGAGAATCCATTTCCTCACCTTCTCTAGCTTCTAAAGGCTGCCCGCATTCCTTGTCTCGTGGTCCTCCATCACTCCAACCTCTGCTCCGGCTGTCACCTCTCCTTCTCTGACTCTGACCCTCATGGCTTTCTCTTATAAGGACCCTTGTGACGGCATTGAGCCCATAGTCCATGATAACCTCCCTATCACAAGATCTGTAACTCAATCTGCAAACTCATTTGCCAAGTGCCTTTTACCATGTAAGGTAACACTCACAGGTTCTGGGGTTAGGATGTGGATTTCTTTGGGGGGCTGTTATTCAGCCTACCACTCCATGTGTCCAAAGTTTTGATTTATAACTATTTATGTGGTTATGTGGAAGATTCCAAGGAAAATAAGTTATCTTCCCTGCCTTCAATGCTTAGAATACTGTTGGGGAAACAAAATATTTACCAAGTCCACAGAGCCCCAGGCAGTGTGGTCGATGCTACTTTGGGAGGTGAAGTGATGTCTTGAGGATATGAAGATGAGTGCAGGGATCCTTTGTTTCCACTCTGAGGAGAGGTATCTCCTCTCTTTAGAGCTGTGTAGGCTGTGCCTGCTCAAATTGGGGCACCACTTTTCCAGGAACAATGATCTGAATGTTGTCTCCTGGAGGTGTGTGACATAGCATTCCTGCCTTCTCCTCACAGGAAGTGCGAGCCTTTGGACAGGCAAGGCGGAACCTCTTCACTAGATCAGCAGACATCTTTGCTTTCTACTTTTATAGATTCCTATGGTCTGAGTGTTTGTGTTTCTCCCAAATTCATATGTTGAAATCCTAACCCTAAATAAGATGGTATCAGGAAGTGGGGTGTTTGGGAGGTGCTTAAGTCATGAGGGCCAAGCCCTTGTGAATGGGATTAGTGCCCTTTTAAAAGAGGCTCCAGGGAGCTCCTTTGTGCCCTTTTGTCTTGTGGGGACACAGGGAGAACTCTGTACCACCTTACCTGATCATGCTGGTCCCATGATCTCGGACTTCCAGCCTCCAGAACTGTGAGCAATACATTTCTGTTGTTTATAAAGCAGCCAGTCTATGGTATTTTGTTATAGCAGCCCAAACAGACTAAGACACTGATGATTTGCTAAATTTCATTTGGAACCTAGGGAGGGTTAATTTTAATGTTAGCCTTAATTTTGGCTTAGGGTCTGACAGGTAAGTTGATGGTGAAAAGGGATGAGGGGCAAGGGAGAAGGCATGTCCCCCTCCTCCAGCTTTCCAGAGTCCTGGAGAAATTGTATCGGTTAGAAACAGGACGGGATGGTCCAAAGAATAAGAAATCAGCTGCTAGATCATCTGCTGTGATACAGTTGCTGGAAAGCATGAACCGTTGCCCATCTTCTATCAAGAGAGTAAAGCACCACTGAACAGCAATAAAGACAGTCTGTAAGCAATTTAATTGAGGTGTCTAGAAGGGAGACGTACCACTACGTGTCCAAATAGGCTTTGCCCAGCCCCCAGCCCTCAGGTAACTGACTCTGGGTCTGGCATGTGACTAGAATGAGTTGGGTCATTCACTGGTGAGTTCTTAGTTTTTCAACTGGTGTCTGTCCTGGGACCTGGCCCATGAACTCTGCTTTCCCAGAGTAAAAATTGTGACATGTGTCTCAGTAAGGATTACTTGATGTGTGTGAGGTATGTGACAAATACAAAGGTCTTAAAATTTACTTATACATTGAAACTTTTTTTAAAAAGAGATTTATTCATGTCATACAATTCGCACATTTAAAGTGAACAATTCAATTATTTTGTGTATTCAGAGTTGGGCAACCATCACTACAACCAATTTGAGAACATTTTCTTCATCTTCTTAATAATTAGCAGCCACTCTCCATTTCCGCCCAACATCTACTCCTCAGTCCCTGGCAACTGCTAATCTACTTTGTCTCTATGAGTTTGCCTGTTCTGGACATTTTGTATAAATGGAATCATAAAATGTGTGGTCCTTTGTGACTGACTTCTTTCACTGAACATAATGTTTTCATAGTCCATCCATGTTATAGTATGTATCAGTATTTCATTCCTTTTTATGGCTGAATAATATTCCATTGTGTTGATATACATATATACTATATACATGTATACATATATACATATACTATTTTGTTTATCCATTCATCAATGGATGGATATTTGGATTATTTCACTTTTGGGCTATGAACAGAGAGTAAGGGCAGTATATTCATGTACAAGTCTTTGTGTGGACATATGTTTTCAATTCTCTTGAGTATATACCTGGTATACTGGGTCATATGTAACTCTATGTCAATTCTCTTGAGTATACGCCTGGAAGTGCTGGGTCATAGAGTAACTCTGTGTTTAACCTTTTGAGTAACTACCAGCTTGTCTTGCAAGCTGGCTGTACCATTTGACATTCCCATCAGCAAGGTATGGGGGTTCAAATTTTTCCAAATCCTCACCAACACTTGTTATTTTCCATGTTTGTTGTTGTCCGTGTTGTCTGTTTGTTTTTATGGTCATCTTAGTGGATCTGAAGTGGTATATCATTGTTTTGATTTGCAGTTCCCCAATGGCTAATGATGTTGGGCAGTTGGCCATCCTTTCATGTGCTTACTGACTATTTTATCTTCCTTGGAGAAATGTCTATTCAGATCCTTTGCCTCTTTTTTTTGGCCTGCACAGCATGAGGGATCTTAGTTCCCGACCAGGGATGGAACCAGTGGAAGTGTGGAGTCTTAACCACTGGACCACCAGGGAAGTCCCTGGGTACATTTAATCTTGAATGGCCTCCTAAACAATTTCATACAGGAGCCACTATAAAATAGTGATTCACTATGGGAGCTCTCAGGTTGATAGCCTGGATTTGAATCCTAACTTGGCTGTATATTAGTACAAAACCATGACCATTCCCTACAGACCTCAGTTTTCCCCAGCTACACAATGAGGATAGAAATATTAGCGACTTCATAGGGTTGTTGTAAGGATTTTAAAAGGCAGCACATGTCAAAGGCTTAGTAAAGACTCAGTAAGTGTTACCCATAATAGTAACAACATCAACACTTACCAAGCCTTTTCTATTTTATGTGCACATAGGAATCTCATTTAATCTACACAGCAATCTTGCAAAATAGGTATCATCATCTCCATTTTACAAGTGAGAAAAGTGAAGCTCAGGGAGATGAAGGAATGTGTCCCGGGCTACCCAGATGTTAAGAGACAGAGTAGAGATTCCTACCTGCATCTGGATGACTGCAGGGCCCTCCGCAAATGTGTCTCAGGAGAGTTTTTAGGCTTCTGCTGTTCAAATGCAACTGTAATTAAGCAAATGCTATAAGAAAGGAATCAGAGAAGAACCCAGTAATGAAATCGTCACCCGCTTATTCAGGCAGAGAGAAGCCATAGCACCCCCGCCCCCTCCACCAAGGATGTGTTCATTTCGCTTTGAGTGGGTTTTTGAGTCGGAGGGTCTTTTCACACAGCCCTGGCAAGCTCTCCCTGTTTAGCACGGCCTCCCTGAGAACCTCATGGAGTTAACTGAAAAACGAAGAAAGGCAAGCATCCAGTAAGGCTCCCTCTTCTGGAACCATCGTTTAGGATTTCTTTGTAGTTCCCCATAGCGACATTGGGTGTCACCTTCGAGTTGACTGAAGCCAGTCTCCCAGAAATTGTCAAAATGCGTCGTTTTGTTCCAAGAGTTTCTGCCTCTCTAAGATCCAGTTTGGAGGCATTCATTAGCAGCACTCCTGGCCCCAAGCCAGGCTGGATAATCTGGTTCTCATTTACAGAGCCAAGCGGTGTTCTTAAAGAAGAGGGCGCCCAGCAGCTGGATAAGCTTTGAGTTTGAAAATGAGCTCCATGGCCACGACTTTTGCAACTGACTTCTCTTCTGTTGAAAGGGAGGTGATGACACAAGGATGAGAGACAGTTTATGCAAAGATCTACTAGCTCGGAGTCCTTTTCTCCCAGAGTTCTTTGCGCTGCCCTGTCTCATCTGCTCACACCTGTATCTACACTATGCTGTGAGCAACTGTGGGTGATGAGTGGGCTGGGACTCTCCCTCCCTCTCTCCCTCCCTCCTTTCCTTTCCTTCCTTCCTTCCTTCTTTCCTTCCTTCCTTCCTTCCTCCCTCCCTCCCTCCCTCCCTTCCTTCCTTCCTTCCTCCCTCCCTTCCTTTCTTCCTTTCTTCCTTCCTTCCATGCCACACATATTAATTGAGTATATATTATGTGCCAGACACTGGAGCTAAAATAGAAACAAGACAGCAAATTCCTCTTCCTTCATGGAATTGACATTCTAATTCCTTATTTATCTGTATGTTCTCGGCACCTAGCACATAGTAGGCACTTAATAACTGCTTTAATGGATTGGTGTATACTCTTCTCTTCCAATTTTTTCCTATGCCTATACTAACACAATACATGATATTTAAATTTTAGATAGAAATGAGAGCATGAATTAATACTATTCTGTAACCTTTCCCCCAACTTAATAGTGTCTCACGGCCGTCTTTCCATGTTAGAACATAAAAGTCGACTTCAGGGTTTACATGTCCCCAAGTGTTATCTGGAATCACTCTGCCCCTTGGAGTCTAGAAAAGACTGGCTTGAGCCCAAATCCATTCCCTGTGAATTCTCAGGGTCAGGTTAGGATTGTGAATGGACCAGGGTGCTCACGTTCTCATGGTCACTTCTGGTCACTTTATGCTTCTGCTGAATTAATTTCATCCCAGTTTATTTAACCAGTCTCCTATTGTTGGACATTTAGGTTGTTTCCAGTTTTCCTATCACAAACAGTGCTGTAGTGAAAAAGCTTGTTCATCCTCTGTTTTATGCAAATTGAATAAATTGCTAGAAGTGGTATTGCTGGGTAAATTTAGCAATAAGTATTGCTATAGACACAGATATTGCAATATCTGTGGATACTGCTAAATTTTCTCCACAGAGTTTGTACTAATTCTCATTCCCAATAAGATGTGTTACCAAATTGTGATCTTTGCTTATCTGTACAAATACACATAACACACACATTTCCTTTTCATAGTCTTTGCCTTTTTTTTTTTTTTTTTTTTTTTTTTTGTGGG
>NW_020173198.1:13613810-13724333 GCF_003031525.2 Neophocaena asiaeorientalis asiaeorientalis | reverse complement strand
CTTTTCCTTTTTTTTTTTTTTTTTTTTTTTTTTGCGGGCCCAGCCGCTCCGCGGCATGTGGGATCCTCCCAGACTGGGGCACAAACCCGTGTCCCCTGCATCGGCAGGCGGACTCCCAACCACTGCCCCACCAGGGAATCCCTGCCTTTTTTTTTTTGGTGAATTGTTGATCTGCAGGAGCTTTTTCATATGTTAGGGAAATTATCCCTTTGTAACTTAAAATACAAATATGTTTTCTTAATTTTTATTTGTTTCTCATCATCTTTTTCTTTAAACAGCTGCCTAGTATTCCATAAGTATTCTTTAAACAGTTTCTTGTTGCTAGACATCTTGGTTGTTTTCAGTTTTTTGCTGTTATAAACTACACAGCTCTTTCCACTAATCTGCACGGCATCTCTTTATGCTAAATTCCTAAAAGTGGAATTTCTTGTTTAAAGGATATTGACTTTAAAAAGCCTTTTCATACATGTTGGGTATTGAATATTATATTTAAAAAGCCTTTTTTTATTTAAAAAGAAACATTTAGTAATTTAAAGAAATGCCCCCCACATCCAATCGTGCATCCACTCAGACTGACTAGTCTAATCTATCCTTCCACCCCCTTCCACTTGCTCTGTATTACTTTGAAGCAAATAATCTCATCTATAAAGATTTAAGGATGTAGAGAGATGCTGTCTTTGGATGGGAGATTCACCATCTCTCCCCCTCGTTCTTCTAGGTAGCGGCAATGGAAAGTTACCCAACGATGCTGTTTAGCAGCCTTCCTCTTGGAGGCTGCTGGGGGGCAAACGTTTAATCACATTCGTGTGCCCCTTCTCTGGAGCTCTGCTCTTGTTTTGCAGACAGGACAAAACGTTCACCCACATGGATGACTCAGCCAGCCCCAGGCCTCTTTGGTCCACGGCAGAATCTCCACAGACCCAAAAGCTTTGCTTCAACCATAAGTTTTCACTTATTTTCTATTCATCCCAAGAGGCAGGCAGGAAATTGCCCTTGGTCCATGAATCACACAGGAATCTTTCCTCTGCCCTTTCCCATTTGGATGTTGCTTCCTTGAACAATACCCAGGTGGATGGGCACTTTCTCCATGCGAACTTATCTTGATGCGCACTGACATCTGGCTGGTGGGGGGCTCTGTCTTTCACGCTGAGCCCCTGCGACTCAAGAGTGTTGCCTATGGCCTACCCAGGACTCTCCCAGGATCCTCCAGGCCGTATTCTGAGAACTCCCTTTGCTCCTGACAGGCTCCCAGTTTCCACCCTTAGTTGGCTTCACCCTGGGGGTATTGGGCACTGAGGGGGTCAGGGTGGGCACTGCCAGCCAGGCCCTGCTTCCTCATTTATGCAGTACCAATTATTGCCAAAATGCCCTTGGGATTTGGGAAGCAGAGAACCCATAGGGGTGCAGCAATATCTAGAGTGGCTGCTGGCAGCCTGGCTCTCTCCACACAAATGACTTGACCCTGTGCTGGCCTCCATGGTGCTGGGGCCTTACCCGCCTAGCTCACTGAACCCTCCAGCGCCCTGCAGATGGGGATTTCATTATTCTTATTTTACCCAAGAGGAATAGGAGGCTCTCAGAGAGACTAAGGGACTCAATGAAAGTTACATAACTTGAGCAAGTCCCAGTACTGAGATTTTGAATCCAGGTCCTCGAGGTGGAGTTTTGACCCTAAGGCCATCGTTCTTACCTTTTGATACATTTTTAAGAACAAATATATCAGGTAGAGGTCATAGCAGAAAGGCTGCCCAATCAAATGCCCTTCTGAGGCCCATGTTGGGAAATCCAAGGGAAGTAAGATCACATTGTGGTTGGCATGAATACTGGCTATTCACACTTTTCCAGGTATAAAGTAGATTCCAGGTGATGGAGGCTTCTACAGGGAAAGTCTGCTTGTCAGTAACAGCTTCTGGCCTCTTTGGGCTGCTATCTATGTTACCGAGTCCAAGCTCGTACTGTTTGCCACACGACAGGCCAATAAAATAGAGGATGAATTGTTGGGGCAAGGAATAGCAACTTTATTCAGAAAACCAGCAAACTGAGAAGATGGTGGACTAGTGTCCCAAAGAACCATCTTCCCTGAGTTAGAATTCAGGTTTCTTTCATACTAAAAGGGGAGAGGGTAAAGTCCTGGTTCCAGTCAGACTCCAGAGGGGATGTGCTAATTTCATTCCTGCAGCCATTCACAGGTGGGCCTGGTCAGGAGGTTTCCTATGAGCTAAATAAAGGTACTTTAGCTTAACGCTCTTTATGTGGGAGGCAGGTTTCCCAGAGATGGGCCATTATGTATGATTTAAGCTTATAGGCATCATCCCTTTCGAGATCAACTTGTAGCAAAAGCAATAAAATACAAAGGTTAAAGTAAAAGAAATAGATCCAATATGGAGTCAGATTTGTTCTTCCCTATTGGATCTAGAAATGAGAAGGGGATTTCCTAGTTCAGTGATGGGCAGCACTGGTGGCTTTGGAATGTTCTCCCATCCCACCGAATGGACAACCCTGTACATCCACGCAGAGTCGAGTACTTTGCCCAAGTGGGGGCGCTGGGGCTGTGGTCTTCTCTGCCACCAGGACTCTGTGCCACCAGGGGAACTATGGAATGTCAATGTGGTAGAAAGAAATTTGCCCTCCTGAGTATTAAATGCTGGATAATGACCAGAGACTGGATTTCATTGTTCCCGCTCAGACACATTAAATAGAGGCACCTGATGGACAGATTGCCAAATGGGAGCTTCCACGTGTGTCAGGGCTCAGTCATCATTCTGCATTGAAGCCCTCCTTCCCCAACCCCAGGCCCTTTGGTGAGTTTGATTTCACCCTTCATCCGGGCTCTCAAATGACAAACTCACACCGCTAACCTTCACCACCTCCCCTGTACCAAGCACTCACCACTGACCTCTCCATTCTCTCTCTACATTGTTTCAAAACTTTCAGGAAATCCTATTGGTGTTTCCTCGAAAACACACCTTACATCTTTTGACTCTTCTGCATGTCTACCTTACACCACCCTGGAGGCTCTTGCTCAGGGTCAGGGGCAACAGTCCCTGCGTAACTGTAGGCAGCTTCCCCCTTTTTCCCCACTGCAGTCTGTTCTCACAACACAGGCAGAATGAGCTCTTCTCAGTCTTCTGCTTAAAATCCTTCAATGGCTGTCTTCCCACTGCATGTAAGAAAAATCCAAACTCCTTCCCTTGGCCTCTAAGACCCTGCCTGGAACTGCTCCCTGCCTGCCCACCAGGACTTTGTTGCAGACATGCTGGCTTTCTTTTAATTCCCACCTGTTAGCACAGTTTATCCAGCCCCAGGACATTTGCACTTGCAGCTTCCTCTACCTGGTCTGCTATGAGTTTGGCCCTTCCTATTTATTTATTTACTATTTAAAACTTTAATTGAAGTATAGCTGATTTATGATGTTATATTAGTTTCAGGTATACCATATAGTGATTCAATATTTTTATAGATTATACTCCATTTAAAGTTATTACAAAACAACGGCTATATTTCCCTGTGCTGTACAATATATCCTTGTTGTTTATTTTATACATGCAGTTTGTACCTCTTAATCCCCTACCCCTAACCTGCCCCTCCCACTTCCCTCTCCCCGTTGGTAACCACTAGCTTGTTGTTTATATCTGTGTCTGTTTCTGTTTAGTTATATACATTTGTTTTATTTTTTAGATTCTGCATATAAGTGATAACAGAGTACTTGTCTTTGACTCATTTCACTAAGCATAATACTCTCTAGGTCCACACATATTGTTGCAAATGGCAGAATTTTATTCTTTTTGCTGAGTAATATTCCATTATATATTATATACACCACATCTTCTTCATCCATTTATCTGGACACTTAGGTTGCTTCCATATTTTGGAAAATTTATATGGAACCGCAAAAGACCCTGAAATGCTAAAGCAATCTTGAGAAAAGAGAACAAAGCTGGAGGTATCACGCTCCTCGACTTCAGGCTATTCTACAAAGCTACAGTACAGTAAGTCCTCTACATATGAACCTTCAAGTTGCAAACTTACAAAGATGTGAACGTGTGTTCGCATGTCCAGTCACGTAAGTTAGTTCATGTGTCTGGTGTACGTTGTTATGTGTGTGCTTTGTGTCACATGGTTGTGCTTTTGTGTACTTTACTCTACAGTACTGTATAGAGTACAATAGTACAGTATCTTTATAGATAGAATTGAATCCAGCAGGGAGCCAGAACCTGTGCCATCAGCACCAGGCGTGAGTGAAACTGCAGCTTGCCCTCCGCCTCCTATTGCTGACCATCCTTCAGCTCTACCATCTCCCACCTCCTCTCCCTCCTGCAGTCAGTAACTCTTCTTGCCTGTTCACTCGATGATGCCAACCCCCGTGTGCCAGCCGTACTACTGTACTTTTCAAGGTGCTGTACTGGAAGATTAAAAATGCTTTCTTCATTTTTTTGTGTGTGTTTATTTTTTATGTATTATTTATGTAAAAGTAGTATAAACCTATTACAGTACAGTACTATATAGCCGATTGTGTTAGTTGGGTACCTAGGCTAACTTTGTTGGACTGACAAACAAATTGGACTTACAAACGTGCTCTTGGAATGGAATTTGTTTGTATGTAGGGGGCTTACTATAATCAAAACGTATGGTACTGGCACAAAAACAGACACATAGATAAATGGAACAGAATAGAGAGCCCAGAAATAAACCCACACACCTGTGGTCAATTAATCTATGAGGGAGGGGGCAAGAATATGTTGGGTTGGCCAAAAAGTTCGTTCGGGTTTTTCTGTAAGATGTTATGGAAAAATCTGAATGAACTTCTTAGCCAACCCAATATAATAGCAAAAAGACAGTCTCTTCAATAAGTAGCCCTTCTTATCTTTTGGTTCTGCATAAGTGTTAGTCCCTCAGAGAAGCCTTCCCTGATTATCTAAGCAGGTCTCCCTCCTTTTAAAGTAATAGCATCCCTTTCATTTCCTCCCCATAATTTATCACTGGGTTAAATTATGTGCTCTAAAAAGATATGTCCACGTCCTAACCCCCAGTACCTGTGAATGTGGCCTTATTTGGATATAGGCTCTTTGCAGATGTAATCAAGTTAAGATGAGGTCATACTGGAACAGGGTGGGCACTAATCCAATGACCAGGGGCCTTATAAGAAGAGGGAACTTTGCACATGGAAGAATACCTCTGAAAACAGAGGCAGAGATTGGACCCAAGGAATGCCAAGGGTTGCTGGCAGCCCCCAGAAGGTGGAAGGAGTGAGGAAGGATTCTCTCCAGAGTCTCCAGAAGAGCCAACCCTGCCAACACCTTGTTTTCAGACTTCTGGCTTCCAGAACTGTGAGAAAAGAAATTTCTGTTGATTAAGCCACCCAGCTGTGGAAGTTGTTACCTAGGAAACAAATACAGTTGGTTAATTACTTTGTTTGCTTATTTGTTTATTTTTTGTTTATTTTTTATTTTTGTTTATTATTTGTTTATTTTTTTGATTTTTCTTCCACTTGACAAGACTTTTATTTCTTTATTCTCTCTTGTATCCCTAGTGCCCAGCTGTGGGTCTAACACAGAAAGAACTCACCAAATATTTCTGGATGAATCAATTCCCCCACATAATCAGCCATAACATCAACTGTAGCTTGTCTTGTGTTCATTGCTCTGTATCATGTCCATCGCTCCCACTTTTGGTCATCATCTCCCTCTGAATTTTTGCAAGAGCCTTCCATCTGGTCTATGCGCTGCTTAACTTTTCCTCCCCTTTTTAACAGAAATCCGATCTTCTCACTTTTCCACTTTAAACCCTTTATTCTTTCCCCATTGTCCTGTACTAGCTATTGGACCTTGGGCATTTGCCATAAACTCTCAGCCTCAGCCTCAGTCTCCTCATCTGTGGAATGGGAGTAATAGTTGCACCTACCTCACCAGGTTGATGTGAAGATTAGCTGAGAATCAATGCAAAGCACAAAGCACAATGCCTAGTGCATCACAGGAGCCCTGTGAATGCTGGTTTTCACTATTATAGTTAGCATTTCTGTTGGATTGAGGCTAGAGACCCGAGGCTTTATAAAATGAATCCTTTGTTAAGATGGAGAAAAGCATTTTTTCCATCTTGTTTAGTGATTGGATCCTTAAACTAGCAGCATGCATAACTTAGAATTTTTTCTAAGTTATCTAAAAATCACGCATTCAAAGTTGGCTTGCCCAACAAAGTGATTAAAAAGCAGAGTTTGCCTAGCCTTTTGGCCTGTTGAAGTCTGGAAAAGACATCTATTTTGAAAGTGTGAGTTTGCATATCATTAAACACACAATGAAAATACACTAAGTGAAAAACTTAATGTAGGCTCACATTTATATTAAAATTATATCATTTGTACCATAGACATAATCTTAAATGTAGAAATAAAGGAATTCATTTTAATCATGGCTCAGAACTGATGACCTCCATTTCTGAAAACCTCTTAATCAGGAAATTTCCAAAAGAAAAAAATTGTTTAAAATACATGATAACACATTTCAGAGCAATTCCAAAATTTAATGTGTGCAAATTATTCATATATTCATAATTTCATTATAACACATCAGATTTGGGGAGTCAAGCACAGGGTGAAGGGAATATCCATTAACTGCTAAAAAAGGCCCATAAGTGAAATGAATTTAAATATTACAGCTACCTTCTTATCGACCCAGAGATCTCACTAAAGCACCAGCTATTTAATAAGATAGGAAGGTCTCGTTGATTTGAAAGGCTAAATTGATGAGAACCTATCTTTTTAAAAAAGCTTTCTTTCAAAAAGTCAGGCTTTCTGTAGAAATGAACAGTACTGTGATGTTCCACTGCTCTTCTGAAGCTGCTTTCGTTTGATATGGCAAGGTTTAAAAATAGTGCCAGCAGGGAAGGTAGTAAATGATTGAAAATGGAAATATGAACATGGCTTGATAGTATTATTATTTACTATTTATTTATTTATTTTTGTTTTTTATTTTTTTGCTGTACGCAGGCCTCTCACTGCTGTGGCCTCTCCCGCTGCGGAGCACAGGCTCCGGATGCACAGGCTCAGCGGCCATGGCCCACGGGCCCAGCCACTCCGTGGCATGTGGGATCCTCCCGGACCGGGGCACGAACCCGTGTCCCCTGCATCGGCAGGCGGACTCTCAACCACTGTGCCACCAGGGAAGCCCTACTATTTATTAAAATTAGAAATTCTCTTAAAAGTTAATAGGAGAGACAGAGAGGCTTTTGGCCAAAGGACAGCAGCCTGGGAGGGCACCCTGGGGTGTGTGGGTGTGTGTGTGTGTGTGTGTCTCCAGGCCTTCCCTGTGCTGCCCAGTGAGCATGCCCAGCCCTTTGTGTTTGGGGGGAAGAGTGTCTGACTGACAAGGCACTGGCCTTGGCCGGAGAGGGGAGGTGGTGGGAAGACAGGACTGTCCCTGTGACCTCAAGCTGTGAGTGCGTGCACATTTGACTATGTGTGTGCATGCATGCACGTGTGTGGATGTGTATCCATGCATGTGCTGTGTGTGTGTGTACGTGGGTGTGTGTGTGTGTGTGTGTGTGTGTGTGTGTGTGTGTGTGTGTGTGTGTGTGTAATGACCTTTCTGCCTTGTGATGTATCTATTTCTGGACCCATCCCAGCAGTCATTGTGGGTCCTTGGGTTCCTAGAATCACTGAGAGGAGGTAGAGACTGTTTGACAGGAAGACTAGAGATTTTACTAACACTTGGGAACGTACCAGGCCACGCCAATGAGAATTGAACCATGACCTGGGCCACGCCCAGTAGGAAAGGAGAACTCTCTCCACTGTCTTACTTTATTAAAAAGTAAAATCTTCTAAAATGGTCTTTGGTTGCACAAATATACCTTCACTTTGTATACGATGAAAATAATACGGATAAAATGAGTGTTCCTTGACCCTCTTACTCTCCCCTCGCCCTCTCAACTTGGGACCCTAGTTCCTCTCATTCCAAGTTCAACAGGCTTCAGTGTTACCACTTCCATGCATCTCCTCCCAGATATTTTCTATACATTTGTAAACATACATATGCATAGAGAAACAGACGGTTTGTGCACTATTTCTAATTTACATTAAAAAAAAATTCTAAGCTATGCATGCTGCTAGTTTAAGGATCCAATCACTAAACAAATTCTGCAGGAAGAACAGCAGGCCCCGCCCCATTCCTAGCTCCCTGTTCACACTGCCCTAAGGTAAACACTTTCAACTTGTTCCTGAACCCTCTCTAATTCTCAATAACGTGCTTAGACTTCTACTTCAGATTTTTTCATCTTCAGGCATTGTCTTTTGACTTCCCAGGATGGAACACCAGGCTTTAGACTTCAGTTTTATGCCACCGCCAGCATCCCCTCTACTTTTGTCCTCCTGTCATCGTGGTACCAAAATCTTGGTTAGGTCAATATTTGCATTGTTATAAATATGGATGTGCCTTTCACAGCTGAGCCATGTTGAATACCATGGAGTTTTGGGGCCCATTTTTAAATTTACTTTCTTGACATTAGTAATTGTTAAGTTTTCCCATGTGTGTCATGTTCTGTATTCTTACCACTAATTAAGCTGTAAGCTCCCTCTCCCAGCTGTCCCCACCGCCTCTCCCCACCTCCATGTGCATTAGGTTTTCCATAGCCTCATCTTGGAGTGACTCTCCAGGAGCCTTTTGACCTGCTCCACTTGGGACTGTCTTCTCTCTAAGCCCAGTGCACAGACGTTATCGTGGGAACTTTCTTCTCATCACCCCGAGATTCCTTCCTCTTTCTCTTGAGTTCGGTTTCCTGTTGCCTGGATCCCATATCTTCCTCTTTTTTGGTTTGTTTATTTATTACCCCCTCCAGTAGATTTCTGAGGAAGGATACACGGGTAGGGTGTGTGCTTTTTCTGTAAGTGGGATCTTATTAGACAATTGTTCTGTATTCTTCCTTTTTTCCCTTAACCTCGTGTTTTGACAATCTTTCCCCATTGGTGTGAAAAATTTCCCTCTTATTTTAATGGTTGAGTAGATCATAGAAACCCTGTTAACTGAAACAATTGGCAGTCTCCATTGAATACTTAATTGAAAGTTAGGATCGTAAGAAAGACACACTATGGCAAAGAGTAGCTCAAAGCTCACCAATTCCATCTCCTCACAAGAAGACTGTGGGTCCCAGGCTCCCTTGCAATTAGGTTAGGGGCCAGGTACCAGGGAGTGACCAAAGATATGTGAAATATGTAGATGCGTGTATTAGGGTTCTAATAGGATATATATAGAGAGATTTATTGTAAGGAATTGATCATGCGATTATGGAGGCTGAGAAGTCCCAAGATCTGTTGTCAGCCAGCTGGACACCCAGGAAAGCCAATGGTTTAGTTCTAGTCCAGGTATGAAGACTGATATCCCAGCTCCAAGACAGTCAGGCACAGGGCGGGTGGGATGAATTGGGAGATGGCGATTGACATATATACATTATTGATACTATGTATAAAATAGATAACTAATAAGAACCTACTGTATAGCACAGGGAACTCTACTCAGTGTTCTGTGGTGACCTAAATGGGAAGGAAATACAAAAAAGAGGGGATGTATGTATACGTATAGCTGATTCACTTTGCTCTACAGTAGAAATTAACACAACACTGTAAAGTAACTATACTCCAATAAAAATTAAAAAAAAAAAGACAGGCACAGAGAGAAAATTCTCCCTTCCAGGTTTTCAGTGGATTGGATGAGGCCAACCCACATTGGGGAGGGCAATCTGCTTTACTCGGTCTACCAACTCAAATGCTCATCCCATTCAGAAACACCCTCACAGACACATTCAGAAAAATGTTTGGCCAATATCTGGGCACCCGGTGGCCCAGTCAAGCTGACACATAAAATTTATCATCACAATGTGACAGGTCACTTGCAGACCTAGCCCTAATGTCCCCTGTGTACTCTTCTGTGTAGTCTTTCCTCTCTGTGGTGCCTTTGGAAGCCACATGTTAGAGGTGGTGGAGTCAGATGGAAGGTGCCTGGAGCCTTGGTTCACCATTTGTCCATAATGATATTAACAAATAAATGAATGAATAACTGGGTAAGCAGGGAAAGCTCTTCCTTACAGAACAATGCCAACTTCTACATGTGCAAGGAACGATGGAATTAGAAAGTCACCATCTGGCAGCCACCACAGTGATGAGTGTTTCAGGCAAAAATCTTCAGTGGGTGCTAAAATTAGTAGGTGAAAGATTGACGAGAAACTGGATATTTGCATAGTTTCAAAGTAAATCCGAGCAAGATATTTATAAATCGGGAAGGTTAAAAAGTAGTAACTTTAGAGTGGAGAAACCTGGCTGAGACCATCTTAACCAATAATCCAAATTAACATCACCAGCAATGTGCCAAATATACATTCTGTGCCTTTGATATAATGCACTGAGAAGCACCAATATCAGATGTGTGGTATTCTGACCATATGTGCTTAACCTGAATCTAATCAAGGGAAAAAACATTGGACGAACTCCAAGCAAGGGACATTCTAAAAAATAATGGGCCTGGGCTCCTTGATTATTTATTTATTTATTTATTTATTTATTTATTTATTTATTTATTTATTTATAGGCCATGCAGCTTGTGGGATCTTAGTTCCCCATCAGGGATTGAACCCGGGCCCTCAGCAGTGAGAGCATGGAGTCCTAACCACTGGACCACCAGAGAATTCCCAGGAAGAAATTTTACGTTATTGTTTTTAAATAGATCTTTATTGGAGTATAATTGCTTCACAGTACTGTGTTAGTTTCTGTTGTACACCAAAGTGAATCAGCCATATGCATATACATGTCCCCATATCCCCTCCCTCTTGAGACTCCCTCCTATCCTCCCTATTCCACCCCTCTAGGTGGTCACAAAGCACCGAGCTGGTCTTCCTGTACTATGCTGCTGCTTCCACTGGCTAATTATTTTACATTTGGTAGTGTAATCATGTCGATGTTACTCTCACTTCACCCCAGCTTCCCCCTCCCACCCCATGTCCTCACGTCCATTCTCTATGTCTACATCTTTATTCCTGCCCTGCAACTAGGTTCATCAGGTACCATTTTTGGGTTTTTTTTTTTAGATTCCATATATATGTGTTAGAATACGGTATTTTATTTTCTCTTTCTGACTTACTTCACTCTGTATGACAGACTCTAGGTCCATCCACTTCACTGCATATAACTCAATTTCGTTTCTTTTTTTTTTTCTTAACATCTTTCTTGGAGTATAATTGCTTTACATTGTTGTGTTAGTTTCTGCTGTATAACAAAGTGAATCAGCTATACGTATACATCTATCCCTATATCCGCTCCCTCTTGCGTCTCCCTCCCACCCTCCCCACCCACCCCTCTAGGTAGTTACAGAGCACCAAGCTGATCTCCCTGTGCTATGCGGCTGCATCCCACTAGCTATCTGTTTTACATTTGATAGGGTATATATGTCAGTGTTACTCTCTCAGTTTGTCCCAGCTTACCCTTCCCCCTCCCCGTGTTCTCAAGTCCATTCTCTACATTTGCATCTTTATTCCTGTCCAGCCCCTAGGTTCTTCAGTTGTTTGTATATTTTGGAGATTAATCCTTTGTCTGTTGTTGCATTTGCAAATATTTTCTCCCATTCTGAGGGTTGCCTTTTTGTCTTGTTTATGGTTTCCTTGCTGTGCAAAAGCTTTTGTTTAATTAAGTCCCATTTGTTTGTTTTTATTTCACTAGGAGAAACTCTAGGAGGTGGGTCAAAAAAGATCTTGCTGTGGTTTATGTCAAAGAGTGTTTTTTCTATGTTTTCCTCTGAGAGTTTTATAGTGTCTGATCTTACATTTAGGTCTTTAATCCATTTTGAGTTTATTTTTGTATATGGTGTTAGGTGGTGTTCTAATTTCATTCTTTTACATGTAGCTGTCCAGTTTTCCCAGCACCACTTATTGAAGAGGCTGTCCTTTCTCCGTTGTATGTTCTTGCCTCCTTTGTCATAAATTAGGTGCCCATATGTGCGTGGGTTTATCCCTGGGCATTCTATCCTGTACCATTGATCTATATTTCTGTTTTTGTGCCAGTACCATACTGTCTTGATTACTGTAGCTTTGTGGTATAGTTTGACATCGGGAGCCTGATTCCTCCAATGCTGTTTTTCTTGCCCAAGATTGCTTTGGCTATTTGGGGTCTTTTATGTTTCTATATGGGTTGTAAAATTTTTTGTTCTAATTCTGTGAAGAATGCCATTGGTTGTTTGATAGGGATTGCATTGAATCTGTAGACTGCTTTGGGTAATATAGTCACTTTCACAATACTGATTCTTCCAATCCAAGAACATGGTATACTTCTCCATCTGGTTATGTCATCTTTGATTTCTTTCATCAGTGTTTTATAGTTTTCTGAGTCAAGTCTTTCACATCCTTAGGCAGGTTTATTCCTAGATTTTTTATTCTTTTTGTTGTGATGGTAAATGAGATTGTTTCTTTAATTTCTCTTTCTGATTTTCCATTGTTGGTGTATAGGAATGCCAGAGATTTCTGTGCATTAATTTTGTATCCTGCAACCTTACCAAATTCATTGATTAGTTCTAGTAGTTTTCTGGTGGCATATTTAGGATTTTCTATGTATAGTATCATGTCATCTGCAAACAGTGACAGTTTTACTTCTTCTTTTCCAATTTGTATTTCTTTTATTTCTTTTTCTTCTCTGATTGCCATGGCTAGGACTTCCAAAACTATGTTGAATAAGAGTGGTGAGATTGGATATCCTTGTCTTGTTCCTGATCTTAGTGGAAATGCTTTCAGTTTTTCACCATTGAGTATGATGCTTACTGTGGGTTTGTCATATATGGCCTTTATTATGTTGAGGTAGGTTCCCTCCATGCCCATTTTCTGGAGAGTTTTTATCATAAATGGGTGTTGAATTTTGTCAAAAGCTTTTTCTGCATCTATTGAGATGATCATATGGTTTTTACTCCTTAATTTGTTAATTTGGTGTATCACATTGATTGATTTGCGTGTATTGAAGAACCATTGCATACCTGGGATAAATTCCACTTGATCATGGTGTATGATCCTTTTAATGTGTTGTTGGATTCTGTTTGCTAGTATTTTGTTCAGGATTTTTGCATCTATGTTCATCAGTTATATTGGTCTATAATTTTCTTTTTTTGTGTGATATCTTTTTCTGGTTTGGTATCAGTGTGGTGGTGGCTTTGTAGAATGAATTTGGGAGTGTTTCTCCCTCTACAATTTTTTGGAAGAGTTTGAGAAGAACTGGTGTTAACTCTTCTCTAAATGTTTGATAGAATTCACCTGTGAAGCCATCTGGTCCTGGACTTTTGTTTGTTGGAAGATTTTTAATTATGATTTCAATTTCATTAGTTGTGATAGGTCTGTTTATTTTTTCTAATTCTTCCTGGTTCAGTCTTGGAAAATTGTACCTTTCCAAGAATTTGTCCATTTCTTTGTGGTTGTCTATTTTATTGGCATATAGTTGTTCGTAGTAGTCTCTTATAATCCTTTGCATTTCTGCAGTGTCAGTTGTGATTTCTCTTTTTTCATTTCTAATTTATTGACTTGCGTCCTCTCCCTTTTTTTCTTGATGAGTCTTGCTAAGGGTTTATCAGTTTTGTTTATCTTCTCAAAGAACCAGCTTTTAGTTTTATTGATCTTTGCTTTTGTTTTCTTCATTTCTATTTCATTTATTTCTGCTCTGATTTTTATGATTTCTTTCCTTCCACTGACTTTGGGTTTTCTTTGTTCTTCTTTCTGTAGTTGTTTTAAGTGTAGGGTTAGGTTTATTTGAGATTTTTCTTGTTTCTTGAGGTGAGATTGAATTGCTATAAACTTCCCTCTCAGAACTGCTTTTGCTGCATCCCATAGGCTTTGGGTCATTGTGTATTTGCTGTCATTTGTTTCTATGTATTTTTTAATTTCTTCTTTGATTTGTTCAGTGATCTCTTGGTTATTTAGTAGTGGACTGTTTAGCCTCCGTGCATTTGTGTTTTTTATAGTTTTTTTTCCTGTAATTGATTTCCAATCTCATAGCGTTGTGGTCAGAAAAAATGCTTGATACGATTTCAATTTTCTTAAATTTTCCAAGGCTTGCTTTGTGACCCAAGATGTGATCTATCCTGGAGAATGTTCCATGTGCACTTGAGAAGGAACTGTGTTCTGCCACTTTTGGGTGGAATGTTCTATAAATATCAATTAAATCTATCTAGTCTATTGTGTCATTTAAAACTTGTGTTTCCTTATTTATTTTCTGTTTGGATGATCTGTCCATTGGTGTAAGTGGCGTGTTAATTCCCCTACTATTATTGTGTTACTGTCGATTTCTCCTTTCATGGTTGTTAGCATTTGCCTTTTGTATTGAGGTGCTCCTATGCTGGGTGCGTAAATGTTTATAATTGTTATATCTTCTTCTTGGATTGATCCTTTGATCATTATGTAGTGTCTCTTGTAATAGTCTTTATTTTAACGTCTATTTTATCGGATATGAGTATTGCTACTCCAGCTTTCTTTTGATTTCCATCTGCATGGAATATCTTTTTCCATCCCTTCACCTTCAGTATGTATGTGTCCCTAGGTCTGAAGTGGGTCTCTTGTAGACAGCATGTATATGGGTCTTGGTTTTGTAACCATTGAGCCAGTCTGTGTCTTTTGGTTGGGGCATTTAACCCATTTACATTCAAGGTTATTATTGATATATATGTTCCTATTACCATTTTCTTAATTGTTTTGAGTTTGTTTTTGTGGGTCTTTTTCTTCTCTTGTGTTTCCTGCCTAGAGAAGTTTCTTTAGCATTTGTTGTAAAGCTGGTTTGGTGGTGCTGAATTCTCTTAGCTTTTGCTTGTCTGAAAAGCTTTTGATTTCTCCATCGAATCTCAATGAGATCCTTGCTGGGTAGAGTAATCTTGGTTGTAGGTTTTTCTCTTTCATCCCTTTAAGTATATCCTGCCACTCCCTTCTGGCCTGCAAAGTGTCCACTGAAAAATCAGCTGATAACCTTATGGGGATTCCTCTATATGTTATTTTTTCTTTTTCCCTTGCTGCTTTTAATATTTTTTCTTTGAATTTAATTTTGTTAGTTTGATTAATATGTGTCTTGATGTGTTTTTCCTAGGGTTTATCCTGTATGGGAGTCTCTTTGCTTCCTGGACTTGGGTGACTATTTCCTTTCCCATGTTAGGGAAGTTTTTGAATATAATCTCTTCAGATATTTTCTCAGACCCTTTCTTTTTCTCTTCTTCTTCTGGGACCCCTATAATTTGAATGTTGGTGAGTTTAGTGTTGTCCCAGAGGTCTATGAGATTGTCTTCAATTCTTTTCACTCTTTTTTCTTATTCTGCTCCTTGGCAGTTATTTCCACCATTTTGTCTTCCAGCTCACTTATTCATTCTGCCTCAGTTATTCTGTTAATGATTCCTTATAGTGTATTTTTCATTTCAGTTATTGTGTTGTTCATCTCTGTTTGTTTGTTCTCTAGTTCTTCTAGATTTTTGTTAAACATTTCTTGTGTTTTCTCAATCCATGCCTCCATTCTATTTCTGAGATTCTGGATCATCTTTGCTATCATTACTCTGAATTCTTTTTTGGGTAGATTGCCTATTTCCTCTTCATTTGTTTGGTCTTATATGTTTTTACCTTCCTCCTTTATCTGTGACATATTTTTTTGCCATCTCTTTTTTTTTTTTTTTTTTTAATGAGTGGGATTGTGTTCCTGTCTTACTTGTTTGGCCTGAGGCTTCCAACACTGGAGTTTGTAGGCTGTTGGGCAGAGATAGGTCTTGGTGCTGAGATGAGGACCTCTGTGATACTTCACCGCAGTGAATATTTCCTGGGGTCTGAGGCTCTCTGTTAGTTCAGTGGTTCTGACATGCAGCTCCCACTGCAGGAGCTTCGGCCTGATCCCCGACTCCTGAACCAAGATCCCACAAGCCATGTGGGGTAGCAAAAAAAAAGAACAATAACAAAGTAAAAAATAAAATTAGACTAGGAAACTAAGAGATATATTAGAAAGAATATAAAAATAAAAATATAGATGAATCAACGACTGGAAGGTACAACAGTACCACAATAGTAAAAAAGAGGAGGAGGGAAAAGAGAAAACAAAACAAACAAACAAAAAAAACGGGGAAAAGGCCTTGGCTGTGGAGGACGGGGCTAAGCAAGGGCAAGGTTTGGGGGTGGTGGGCGGGGCCTATGCTCAGGACCCACAGGGCTGGAAAAGGCCCTAGGGGTGTGGGGTGTGGGGCTTAGGCTCCAGGAACAGAAGGGGCCCAGGCGAGCCCCCAACCCCTGGTCTCAGAGGGCGGGGGACCTCATCTGGGAGCCCAGCAGGCTTCCTGGGCTCGAGTGGGTGGAGCAAACACCCTCCTCTCCTCTCTTCCTCCTCTGGTCTGGGGTCTGGGAGGGCCCCTCCCACCTGCCTATCCTGTTCTCCCCTCTGCCTTCTTCTTATGCTCCCAGGACCAATGTGGCCAGGGGGCGTGCTGACCTTGGAGGGCAGGGAACCGGCCTGGGTGTTCAGCAGGCTCCCCGGGCCTGAGTGGGCAGAGCAATCACCCTCCGCTCCTCTCTTGCTCCTCCCAGAGGACCCCTCCCACCTGCCTCTCCCTGATCTCCCTCCTATGACCCCCAAGGACCTACAAGGCCTGGAGGGGGCTTTGGAGGGCAGGAGACCCGCCTGAGAGCTCAGCAGGCTCCACGGCTCAAGTGGGCCAGGCGATCGCCCTCTGCTCCTTTCCCTCACCTCCTGGAGGGACTTTCCTGCCTGCCTCTCCTGATCTCCCCTCGGCCTCCTTCCTATGCCCCCAGGACAAATGTGGCCGGCAGAGGCAGGGGGGCCTTGGAGGGCAGGGGATCGTCCTGGGGGCTCAGCAGGCTCCCTGGGCCGAGTGCACCGAGTGGGCTGGTCGATCACCCTCCACTCCTCTCCCCTCCTCCTGGAGGGCCCCTCCTGCCTACGTCTCCTGATCTCCCCCGTCTCAGGGGCACTGATCCTGTCTGGCCTCCACTTCTCCTTCTCCCTCTGTCCCCCCACGTCCTACCGGTTCACTTGGGGGTTCCTCCTTTCTCCTTGGGCATCAGGGTCCCCCACCAGCGGCCGGCAGGTGCCCTAGTTGTGGGGAGATGCTAACTTGGTGTCTTCCCACACTGCCATCTTGACTCCACCCCTATGTTATTTAAAAAACTTTTTTTTTCCTGTTTTTTGGCCTCACAGCACGGCATACTGGATCTTAGTTCCCCAGCCAGGGATGGAACCCGTGCCCCTGCAGTGGAAGTGCGGTGTCTTAAACACTGGACTGCCAGGGAAGTCCCAAGGGCCTGGGCTCTTTGAGAAATGCCCAGATTGTGAAAGACAAAGACAGAGGCAGAGTTCCAGATTCAAGGAGACCAGTTCCAGGATAGGATTCTGGACCAGGAAAAATTCTTTTTCCTTTTGCTGTAGACATTAGTGGGAAATTAGTGAAATCTGAATAAGGTCTTAGATGATAGTATCAGTATTAATTATTATCAATATTAATTTCTTGATTTTGACAACCATACTGTACCTATGTGATAGAACGCCTGTTTGTAGGGAAGACACACTGAAGTATTTAAGGGTGAAGGAGTATCATGTCTGAAAGTTGCTTCCTAAATCGTTGACTAAAATGACAATAATTATGCATATAAATAGAGCATGCTCTAGCGAGAGGAAGATTACAGAGCAAGTGTAAAATGTTAACATTTCTATAAGTATGAAATTTTGTCAAAACATAAAGTTAAGGGAATGCCCTGGTGGTCCAGTAGTTAGGACTCAGCGCTTTCACTGCCAAGGGCCTGGTTTCAATCCCTGTTCGGGGAAACTAAGATCCCACAAGCTGTGTGGCGCGGCCAAAAAAAAAAACCCCAAAACAAAAAACAAAACAAAAACATAACAAGAAAAACGCACATAAAGTTAAAAACAAAACAGCATAGATAGGGAAAAGTCTGCCATCATAAATTCAATGTTGATTTCACTACAGTGAGTTTTCTGAAAAGTATTTTTCAGGTAAGATGTACTTTTTATCACATAATGACAATTATCATTGTATTTGCTTTATTCTGTGAAGGGATGCATTAGTTAAACATTTCTGCTAACGTTAACTGTGTCAAAGAAAATATATAGCAAGTTGCTTTTTTCAAATGCCTGATGCATTTAGGCATTTTTGTGCATATTTTGGATGGTACACTTGTTTCCACTCAGCCTGAGAGGTTTGGGTTTATGGGGCTTACAAAATATCCCACGATACTGATAGAAACAAGAAATTGATGAAACTAGGAAAACTCAAGAATTGGTTTCTACCAAGAGAGAATATTTAACTAAATAAAAATTGATGTGCTTTTATCAAGTCTTTCCAAAGCAATCAATTTAGTTTTCATATACACACTAACTCTTTTTATTTTTCACATTTTCACTGATTTATGTGATATTTACACAAACAATTATAAGAACAAGTACAAATGTAAATAGGTTTGGAAACACAGACAGTTAACTTTTGGGATAAGCATAGAGCTCAACTAATAGGAACAAACGTTCACCTACATGTGATAGCTCAGTATCTCCTCCCATTCTTGCTGTGGGCATCACACTGACTGGTGAGAGCTGATTAATCCAGCTAGTCAGGTAATTGTAGATCATTAAAGAAAATTCATGTTTTATTAAATAGTATGCATTTACTGTACTTTGATTAATCATTCTCCTACTGATGGGCATTTCACCAATATATTCTAGGCCCTGATAACACAGTGTGTTGTAGTTATGACCCATCTCTACGGCAAAACAGCTAACAAGAGGGGAAAGGGAAGTGGTCCCTGATGCTATCTCATTCAGGGGTTTTCAATGTTCCAAGGTTGGCAAATTCAGCACGATTATTTAAAGAGCCTGTTGGTAACATTTTCATTTGATGGGATTGATTGTCTATCAGAGAAAGCCAGAAATAGCTCAATTGTATTGGTAGGACTCTTCAAGGTGCAAGAGACAGAAAAGAAACTCACATGTATTTAAAGGGGAAGGAATTTATTGGCATATATATCTGAAAAATCTGTGACTTTAGGCACTGCCACCTTCAGGAGTTCAAATTGGTAAACATTTCCATTAAATGTATCTCTTCCCCCCAAATACTGAGATTCATTAAAGGGAGTGAATGATTTACTGGCTGGAGAAATAACACTGATGAGTCACAAATGCCTGTACATTTTAGCCTATGGTGTGTACATCTCTAACAGCATTCCCCAAAATGGGTTCCTTAGGACATCAGTTCTGTTAAGGGATGTTCTGTGAAAATGGGTCCATGATCACATATGTTTGGGAAACACTGAGCTCCACAGTATTCTCTATGCAGAATATTCACAGAATATTTAATATATTGTCGATGAAAAATTAATCATCCAATATAAGAAAGAAGTGAAAAATCTTATTCGAGCCAAATTTGAGGATTATAACCCAGGAAAAACATCTCAGAAAACTCTTAGAACTGTTCCACCTGTTAGAAGTGAAAGCACAGTTATGTACGTTTTTTGAGACAGGGGGCTGTACATCAAATCACATATTATTGACAGTTTACATAATCCAGATCTAAGCATCATTGTGATGGGTCATGTGACCCCTCACAAGCTTAAGAGGAATGTCATCTTTTAAGTTGCCTTGGTGATGCTGGGAGCATGTTGCTCTTTATGGTTGAGCAGGTATTGCTGCTGATGGGGAGGTTTGGTCAATGCATAATGCAGAGACACAGTGCACAGTAGAAGGGAGAGAGGTGGCCAAAGGGCAGACAAGAATTTTTTATGTTTAAATTTTTCTTGTCTTGGCATAAAATATGAATTTTATTTCACAATGTAAATTTGCATTATAAGTCTACAATATGTGGCATACGTCGTTTTCTTACACTTTTTTGAATGTGAGATCTATTTCTCATGGAACATCTTTTGGGACTTAGTGTTCCTTAAAAGCCATTTCAGCAAACACTGGTCTCTGGCTATGGATAAGATACCCTTGGAGGTGAGGTAGTTGTGGAAACAAGGAATTGTTGACTAAGATGAAAACCATGGTGAATAATTAAATAAAATGATGGCAGTTCAAAAAGTTAAGCATAGGGACTTCCCTGGCAGTCCAGCGTTAAGACTCTGCACTTCCAATGCAAGGGGTGCGGGTTTGATACCTGGTTGGAGAACTAAGATCCCACATGCCAAAAAAAAAAAAGTTGTATGTAGAGTTACCATTTAGCCCAGAATTCTACTCCTATGTATACACCCATGAGAACTGAAAATATATGTCCACATAAAGACTGGCACATGAATGCTCATAAGCATTATTCATAATAGCTAAGAAGTGGAAACAACCCAAATGTCCATGAACTGATGAATGGAGAAAGAAAATTGGTCTTGGGTGGATCAACAGAGCATTATTCAGCCATCAAGAGGGAAGACATACTAACACCTGCTACAGCACATATGAACCTTGAAAGCATTATGCTAAGTGAAAGAAGCCAGACGCAAAAGGCCATATGTTGTATGATTCCATTTGTATGAAATGTCCAGAATAAGCAAGTCCATAGAGACAGAAAGCAAATTAGTGGTTGCCAGAGAATGGAGAGTGACTGCTAATGGGTAGGAGGTTTTTTAGAGGGTGATGCAAATGTTCTGGAATAAGATAATGGTGATTGATGTATAACTCTGTGAATATACTAAAAACCACCAAACTGCACACTTTAAGAGAATGGACTTTATGGTCTGTGAACTCTATCTCCATAGAACTGTTATTAAAATAAAGTAAGGTAAAACAATGACATGAACTGAAATTAAATTGAAATTTGTTTTCTTTTTTGGCCGTGCCACATGTCTTGAGGGATCTTAGTTCCACGACCAGGGATTGAACCTGGGCCCTGGCAGTGAAAGTGCCAAGTCCTAACCACTGGACTGCCAGGGAGTTCCCTAAATTGAACTTCTAAATGACTGCCATCTATTGAGTCCATACTGAGTGCCAGGTACTGAGTTTCAGTGGTGTCCCAAGACAATTCTAAACAATATCAGTGATTGAATACTTTCCCTCTGGGTGGACCATTCCCACATCACAGTCGCATCCCTGGTGTCCTAAGTATTTTCTCATTTAATCTTCACGACAACTCATGTGTCAGGTGATTTCATTATTGTTTCTCTTTTACAGAATGTGAAATAAAATTCATATTTTATGGCAAGACAAGAAAAATTTAAACTTTTTTGGGGACCCATGTGTGCCTCCTCCCTCTCCGTTAGTGTATATTGTAAATCTGCATTAACCAGACCTCCTTAGGAGACAACCTTCCTTCTTAATCTTGTAAGGGGCCCTGATGACCCATGACCTACCACTCAGTGCTTCATATGTGAGGTCTGGATTGTGTAAACTGTCAATAAGACGTTATTTGACTCTAACCCTTTGTCTCAACAACTTATATAATTGTGCTTTGACCTCTAACAGGCAGAAGAGTCCTCAGAGCTTTCTGAAAGACTGTCTCTCTGATTATAATTCTTAGGTTGGCTCAAATAAAATTTTCTATTTCTTTCTTATTTGGACTATTGATTAATTTTTTTCGTTGACACAGAGTAAGTAGCCAAATCTCCAAAGCTCCAACAAGTTAAAGAAATTTGACAAAGCCACGTGACGAGTAACAGATGCTTTGCCAGGATCCTAAATCAGGATGTCTGACTCCATGATGTGGTAATTCTATGCAGGAACGTTCCCTGTGGTTTGAAGTCGCTCTTGCATCTAAATGAGAGCAAAGGTCAGGAAAAGAAAGCACTATGTATTAAAAAGGTGAATCAAAAGAAGATGCATGAAAAAAAAAAAAAAAAAAAAGAAGATGCATGACAAGCACCTTTGCAGTCTGTGTCCTAGAGAGAGGGACAGTCACCTTGAGTCATGGTCATGGCAGGGATTCACTCTTCTCCCTCCCTCCCTCCCTCCCTTCCTTCCTCTATTTATACATACTTTTTGCCGGCCAGGGATTGAACCCACGGCCCCTGCTGTGGAAGCGTGGAGTTTTAACCACTGGATCACCAGGGAAGTCCCCACTCTACATTTAATCAGAGACATCTGTTCTGGGGCTTTCTACACCCCTGAGAGGAAACATTACGGAAGATGATTGTGATAAAATGGCAGTGCATATGTATCACAGAACACAACCACTGCTTGGGGCTTGGGATTCCTTCTCAAAGTCAATTTCCTCAGTGCATTTTTTTGGTTTCTTTTTTTGGCTGTGTTGGGTCTTTGTTGCGGTCCGCGGGCTTATTGTCGTGGCTTCTCTTGTTGCAGAGCATGGGCTCTAGGCGCCCAGGCTTCAGCAGTTGTGGCACACGGGCTCAGCAATTGGGGCCCGAGGGCTCTAGAGCGGGCTCTAGAGCACAGGCTCAGTAGTTGTGGCGCACAGGCTTAGTTGCTCCACAGCACGTGGGATCTTCCCGAACCAGGGCTTGAACCCATGTCCCCTGCATCAGCAGGCGGATTCTTAACCACTGCGCCACCAGGGAAGCCCCCTCAGTGCGTTTTGTACCCAAATCTCCTTCATGAAGAAACTGAAGTGGAGCAGTTGTGAAACACACACTTTTGCTTTAGATGTTTGAATGACTTCACAACAGGAATGGAGGAAAGCCCAGTCTCACTCTGCTAATTAATTCATCGAATCACAAATGTGTAGGTTTTAAAATTATTTATAGCTTAAGAAAGAGTATTTTCCCAAAAGTACAGGAGAGAACGTAAAAGTTCTTGAACTTGACAGGAGAGAGAAACAACCATAAAATAATTATGCCATCTCTTTTTCTAAGCCATAGGATATTTATAAATAATTTTCTTGGCATGTTAACTGATACTCTTAATCTTTTTGAGGTACAATATGTCTAGGTTATTAGACTCCATGTAATACCATTAAATATTTGTAGGTGATCATTGATTGGTGACGAGGTACAAATTGTATTAACAATGATCCTGATATTCACCCAGATGATGTGGAAGTTGTAGATTATGGAACTACTCAAACTTCAAAAATATTTATCAAACAACATGTATGACAAGCCACTTAGAGATTATTTCTATGTTCTAGGCCCTGTAATAATTGTATTATATAGATTGCTTTGCAATAGTCTTACAACAGCCTTATGGGGTAGATGTTGGCCCCTTTGCAGAGGCGAAGAAATTTGCTCAGGTCAGACATCTAAAAGGTGACAACAGCTGGAATGTAACCAGGCCTGCCCGATTCTAAATACTATGATCTTCACCTGTATACCACACTGACTTTATTCTATATGTCATTGGTTAAGATTTTAAATAAGGGACTTCCCTGGTGGTGCAGTGGATAAGACTCCGTGCTCCCAATGCAGGGGGCTGGGGTTCAATCCCTGGTGAGGGAACTAGATCCCACATGCATGCCACAACCAAGAGTTCGCATGCCACAACTGGGGAGCCTGAGAGCCGCAACTAAGGAGCCCGCCTGCTGCAACTAAGACCTGCTGCAACCAAATAAATAAATATTTAAAAAGATATTAAATAATTTTTATTTGAAATAACATGGTGCATAGATGGATTTTGTTGGATTTAAACCTAAGGTATCTCAAATTGTGTGCTACTAATAAATACTATTACTGTTCCAAGTACTTTACACTTAAAAAAAATCACTTGAAAATGCCTATATAAAATTTTATAATTAAAATAACTTTTTTATTATTGTAAAAGTAATATATATTTATTGGGAAAAATTAATTAATACAGACAAAAATAAGAATCACCCATAAAAGGATACTCAGAGATATGCTTTCTTAATACCTTGGAATAAAGTCTTTCATATACTTTTTTTTTTTTTAAATACATGGACTCCCGTATTTTTTTTTTTAATTTATTTTTATTTATTTATTTTTGTTTGTGTTGGGTCTTCATTTCTGTGCGAGGGCTTTCTCTAGTTGCGGCAAGCAGGGGCACTCTTCATCGCGGCATATACTTTTTTTTTTTTGCGGTACACGGGCCTCTCACTGTTGTGGCCTCTCCCGTTGCGGAGCACAGGCTCCAGACGCGCAGGCTCAGCGGCCATGGCGCACGGGCCCAGCCGCTCCGCGGCATGTGGGATCCTCCCGAACCGGGGCACGAACCCGTGTCCCCTGCATCGGCAGGCGGACTCTCAACCACTGCGCCACCAGGGAAGCCCCGGCATATACTTTTAAACTAAAATTTTAAATTTCATAGTATAAAACTTTCATAACATATGCAAAATAGAAAAGATATTATAATGAACCCTAGATACCCATTATCCAATTCAAAAAGCAGTTTCCCTTCATAAGGAAGGCCCTTGGAAATCATGCAGGGCTGCTCCCCAAACAATCCTGTAGGCTGATGGCCGCGTCGGTGACCCCTGGGAGATGCTGCAGGGAGCCCGCCTGCCTGACTATTCCAGCTGCTACTGCTCACCACTGCTTTCCCACTGAGACTTGGCTTCCCCGGGCTGCCCCAAGCCAGGCCCGAGCACGGCCAGGGGACTAGTGCATTGGGCCCATTCCTGTGAGACCCAGGACTCCTCCACGAGCAACTTTGGCTCAAGAACTGCCCCCCCCGCCCCGCCCCAAATCAGCGTGACCTTGCCCTGCAGCCTGAGACACTTGCTACCCAAGTCCCTTCCTTGCCCTTCTCCTTCAGTGGTGTTAGACCTGCATTATGGTCTGAAGGTTCTTCCCCCTTCTCTGGCTCCCTCCCTGTGTTCTTCACAAGTGTTTTCCCCCCTCAAAACCTGTTGCAATCTAATTCCATCTTGGTGACTGCTTCTCAGAGGGCCCCCGACTAACAGAGGAGTTTCTTTCCCCTGTACCCTCCACCCTCACTCACCTCCTTTCAGGCTCTCTCAGTGCCGTGCTTTTTCCTTAATAGCACTTTCACAATTGTAGGTACTTTATTTATTAGTTTCTTTTTTTTTTTTCTGTGTCCCCCATCAGACTGTAAACCCCGTTAGGGCAGGAACCACATCTAAAATGAACTCACTGGTGTACCTCGGTGCCTGGCATAGTGCCTAGTACGTAGTGGGCACACAATCAATATTTATGGAATGGGAGGATTTGTTTCTGCTTCTCAAGTCATCTAACGATGCAGGCAGCACTGTCAGCAAGCTGCGTCCTGTGGTTTTTGGTATTTACAGTGGAGACAAAAAGTGTCACGAGGAGAAGTCAGTGGTTGAAAAACAAGAAATCAAACTTCCCTGATATGATGAGTCTTAGAATTGCAAACAGTCAGGACGCCCTGGAAATCAGTGAACCCACTTTGAAAAGTTCTAAAGAGCTGTCATTTCTGATAGGGCTGAGGGATGGCAGGAGTTCAGAGGAGCAGGTCTTCAAAGGGAATCTTCTTGGAAAACTAACAGACGGCCTTGAGACTTGGCCCCATATCAAATTAGCCTTTTCATGTCCATGAGCAGACAGGCTTCTGAGGGATGTGCAGAGATCTGAGTATGAGGGAGAGATGGGAGGAGAAGGTCTTTGCATTGGAATCTGCCATCGCAGGATTCGCCCAGCAGGAATGCTTCCTTAGAACCTGGCTCTGAGCTGTTTCATCTCCTCCACCTCCCCTTAGCACAAGCCCAGACTCCCCCAGGCTCTGTTTCAAGTTGAATAAGAAACCAAATCATTGGCAGTTTATGAGTGCACCAGAGGGCCAATGTTTCTTGCCTTAATGTTTGCTGTTACTTTGTGTCCTTGTTAGTTTTGTGTTCTTTTGAGGTTTCTTTCATTTTGGACTGCAGTACACTAGCAGAAGTTTGTTTGGAAATATTTAGTGCTCATAAAGAAGTTTTCAGTGGTAGTAAAGAGGCAATGCTGCACAATGGTTAGTACCATGGCTCTGGACTCTGTTTCAGTCAGGATAGATGAGATTGTGTTGCAGTAACAAACATCACCCAGATCTCATTCATGCAACGTGTCTCAGGAGGCATGGGTTGCTATCACAAAATATCATAGGCTGGGTGGATTAAACAACAGAAATTTATTTCTCACCGTTCTGGAGTCTGGAAAGTCCAAGATCAGGGTGTCAGCAGATTTGGTGTCTGATGAGAGCTCCCTTCCTGGGTTGCAGTTGGCTGCCTTCTCCCTGTGTCCACCTATGACACTCGAGTGCTCGAGAAAGTTCTCTGGTGTCTATAAGGCATTGATTTCATCATAAGGGCCTCCTCTCTCATGACCTCATCTAAACTTAATCATCTCCTAAAGGCCTCACCTCCAAATACCATCATTCTGGGAGTTAGGGCTTCACCAAATGAATTTGGGGGCACAAACATTCAGCCCATAACTGGGTCAGCTGGGGCTGTGCTTCTATCATCCTCCCATTGGAACCCAGGCCCACGGAGCTGTCACCAGCTGGGCATTGCTCTTCAACATGGCAGAGAGAAAGAGAATGTGGTTGAATTAAGCACTGGCCTCTGTCTTCAAGTGACACATGTCCCTTCTGCTCACATTCAAAAACAAGTTACTCATCTATGTGTAACTTCAAAGAGGGGCATGGAAAGTACAATCCTGCCTTGTGCTCAGGAGAGAACTGTATTCTTAGGAACAGCTCCCATGATCACCAGAGTTACACAGTCTAGGTGTTGTTGTGAAGATATTTTCTAGACATGACTCACATTCAAACCAGTGGACTTTGAATAAAGCAGATTACCCTCCATAAAGTGGGTGGGCCTCATCCAATCAGTTGAAGGCCTTAAGAGCAAAGACTGAAGTTTACTCTCCCTCCAAAAAGTTTTGGCCTCAAGCCTGCAACATAGAAACCCTAGAATTTCCAGCTTGCTGCCTGGATTTTGGACTCAATACTGTAACATCAACGCTTCCCTGCATTTTTAGCCTTCTGGGCTCTGCCCTGTGATTTTTGGACTTGCCAGTTCCCACAACTGCATGAGCCAATTCCTTGAAATTTCTCTCTCTCTCTCTCCCTCTCATCTCTTTATCTATCTTCCTTTCTGTCTCCTATGGGTTCTGCTTCTCTGGAAAACCTTGACTAATACATAGTTATACCCCAATTATAGAGTTAACCCCACAACCTGTCAACATCCAGTCCAGAGCTAAGCCTGTTTTGTTGCACCGGCTCCCAAATCACCTAATCCAAATCCAAATCCTGTAATAAGAACTGTCTAACCTTCTCTAATTAAAGAAAGCACTAAATAATGATTCTCAAAATAATGTGTCATAATAAATAGCATGTACATCCACCAGAGTAAATGACATTAAAACATCTAGATGTTGATGCAGTATTGCAATGATATTTGAATTTCTGGAAGCTGTTTTTCTACTTTGGAAAAAGGTAAGGGTTTTGGACTGAACTTGTAGATTTCCTATAGGCCACTATGCCTGCTCTGTGCTACACATCAGACATCCTATAAAAAGAGAATGCTCACTTTTGCCTGCTACTCATTACCTTAGTACTAACCCCTTGCCTTAACCCATCTCTCAAACTTAAACATTCTGCCTTCCACCCTTGCAGTGCCCCTTTGCTTCATCATCCCTTGAAATTCTAGCATTTTATTAATTTATTTGAAATTCCAGCAATTAATGCATAATATTGGTTTCCTGACTTTGGTTTGGGGATGATCCCATTTATGTGGGGTCTCCCCCCGGTTATACTGCTCTAACCAAACTTGGGCAAACAACCTTCCCAGAGGTTGAATGGCTCTGAGCTTCCTGTTAATGATAACAAAATCACTAAAGTTTGCTGAGTACTTCCTCTGGCCCAGGAACTGTGCTCATAAATTATTTGCACATAAGTTTATTATTTTTTAAAATAAATAAATTTATTTATTTATTTTTGGCTGTGTTGGATCTTCGTTGCTGCATGCAGGCTTTCTCTAGTTACAGCAAGTGGGGGCTATGCTTTGTTGGGGTGTGCGGACTTCTCATGGTGGTGGCTTCTCTTGTTGCAGAGCACAGGCTCTAGGCGCATGGGCTTCAGTAGTTGTGGCACATGGGCTCAGTAGTTGTGGCTTGCAGGCTCTAGAGCACAGGCTCAGTAGTTGTGGTGCACGGGCTCCGCAGCATGTGGGATCTTCCCAGACCATGGCTTGAACCCATGTCCCCTGCATCAGCAGGCGGATTCTTAACCACTGCACCACCAGGGAAGTCCTGCACATAAATTTATGAGTTCTAGAGATTATCTTAATCCTGGCAACAATCCCAGGAAGTTGATATATTGTCAAGGACATTGTTACAGATAAGGAAACTGAGGCTCAGAGAGGTTAGACCACTTGCCCAAGGCCACACAGGATCCACTGTGCTGAAGCTGGGCTTCAGATTTTTCTGGCTCCAAAACGTGTGCCTTAATCATAATGCTGTGCCACTCTGCGGGCAGGATCTGGACAGTTCTTAGTGAATCATTTCAACTGTAGGTTCAAAACAACAAGATTAAAGAGGTGTATCAGACAAGGATGGTCAGGGGAGCTAAGCCACCATGAGTGGTGCAGCGTAAGGACATATTGTAGGAATCAGACCTTCCACAATTGTGAGAGTTGCTGGGGAGGTGAGGACCAGAGGAATCACCGACCAGTTGATCTGAGAAGTCGGGAACATCCAGTTGCTAACAGAGGGCTGTGAGGGAGAGCTTGTACAGTTGTGTGTGGCCCCCGCCTCTATGAATCAGCAGGTAAGCTGATGGCAAGATGGTGGGGCTGGGGCTGCTGTTGTTCAGCAGGGCCAGCAGGTGGGAAGAAGAGCTGGATGTAGAGCAAAGGAGAATGAGGATGTACCTGAACCCATTAGGCATCTTTGTGACCATCTGTCACTGCATGTGACTGTGATGTCCTTCGGAGAACAGTGGCTGCTGCTTCCCATCCGCTTTCCCAGTCTCATTCATGTTCCTCTGTTGGCCAGCTCTATCCTGGAGCCGTGCAAGGATGGGGATTCTGGGAGACACAGCTCCCACAGTAACCAGGTAGCACAGCGTAACACAGAGGTTATTCAAGGAGGTCAACAGAAGGCAAGGATTGGATGTGTAGTCAAGGGCCTTGTGATGGTTAATTTTATGTGTCAGTTTGACGGGGCCCAGATATTTGGGCAAAGATTATTCTGGGTGTGTCTGTGTGGGTGTTTTTGGATGTGATTAGCATTTGAATGTGTACACTGAGTAAAAGTAGACTGCCCTCATCCAGGGAGTTGAAGATCTGCCTGACTATTGAGCTGGGACACCAGCCTTTTCCTGTCTTCAGACATTGAAACATCAGCTCTTTTTGTGTCTCGAGCTTGCTGGCTCTTGGACTGGAACTCACACCATTGGCTCTTGAGCTGGAACTTCAGACTTGGACTGAAACTACACCATCGCTGTTGACTTTCCTGGGTCTCCAGCTTGCCAACTGCACATTTTAGGACTTCTCAGCCTCCATAATTGTGTGAACCAGTTTCTTAGAGGAAATCTCTTTCTCTATATATGTACATTCTGTTGGTTCTGTTTCTCTGGAGAACCCGGACTAATGCAGGTCTAGATTTCCCTCTCCAAGTGAAAAAACTACTAAAGTCCTGGGAAGAACTTGTGTACTGTTGGTTTAGAGTTAAGAGCTGAAAGGTCAAAGTGTTCTGGTGTGAAAGCTTGCTGGTAGTTTAGTAATTTGGATAAAGGATCTTTTAAATGGATGGAATTTTCCTTGCAGAACACGCTAATGGCTTTGGAAGTTTGAGGCAGCGTCTCTTCGCTTCTTTAGAGCGTTGAGTGACCGCTGAAGCTTGATGCTGACTTGGGGATTGGTTTTCCTCCCTGTTCTTTCTGTGTAGAGCGAGGTCAGACCCAGCACTCTTTTGGTGATGTTATCACATCAACAAACTTTATCACGAAACTTAAAAAAAAAATCCTTGCTTTAAAACCATGCTACTTCTGTTTTACTGTCACTCTGCTAAATCCCCAAATCACAGCCTTTGAGAACTGGAGGAAATTGTGGAGATAATCTGGCCTGATTTTTCCCAAATTATGTTCCATAAAACATATATTCCTAGATGTTCATAGGTGGCCCTTGAAAAAAGGAATTCAATGACCAAGTAGGTTTGAAAAGACTGCATACATTCTTTCCCTTTTGGAGAATCCAAATGCACTTTAATAAAATTTGAGATGCCTCTTAGACTTGAAATGGATGTACCAAGTAGGCAGTTGGTAGATAGGTTTGGATTTCAGGGCCAGGATTGGAGTTAGATATATAGATTTGGAAGGTAACATGTTTCAAACCATGGGAGCAGGGAATTCCCTGGTGGCCCAGCTCTGCGCTTCCACTGCAGGGGGCATGGGTTTAATCCCTGGTTGGGGAACTAAGATCCTGCAAGCCACATGGCATGGCCAAAAGAACAAAAATGAAAACAAAGCAAAAAACAAAAATCAAGCAAACAATAAAACATGGGAGCAGATGAGATGATGAGGGAGAGTTTAGAAGGAATTAGTGGGTGAGGGCTGCAAGTGCTGCAGCTCTCTTGTGACCATGAGGAAAATACCTGGGAATGGAGCCGAGACCCAGAAGATGGCATTGCTGAGGCAAGTGACAGAGAGAAACTTGGTCAAAAGTCGAGGTACTAAAGCTGATTTTACTGTTGGACTTTTCAGCAATAATACCAGTAAATTCTTTTTGAACTTCAGTGTTTATGTCAGTTCTTATGGAAAGAGTCCTGACTAGTATGACATCTCCCAAATCCTTTTGCACACTTATCTCTATCTGTCTGTGTTTCCCCACCTCCTTCCCTGTCATGGAGGAGAAGCAGCTGACCCTAAGATGCCAGAATTCACCAGTCACCCCTAACGTGAGGAGCAAAGGGGAAGGCCCTCAATCAGTGTCTGTTGTCGACACTTCAGGCAAGAGTGGAGGAATTAGTTAAGAATGGGATAAAACAGTTAAGGATTTTATTTTTATTTTTGGATTGTTAGCAACCAACCCAAACTGACTCTGGCTAACTTAAGCCAAAATGGGATTTTATTGGAAGGATCACAGGTTTTCCTCACAGAATCAAAGAGAGAGCTGAACAAGCTGAACAGCAAACCTGGGGAAGGGGAGGGACCAGAGCTACCCTGGGGAGTCTCAGCAGGATGGCATCACCATCCTCTCTGGGCCGCCCATCTATTGATGTGGTACAGCTCCAAGGCCTGCGCTCTCTGGTTCAAGCTTGAAACAACTGGGGGAGAGGAGATGCTTGTGGGGAGAGAGCCTGAGGCAAGATGAAGCCTCCCGGCCTGATCCCTGGAAGCCCACCCAGCACATCTGAGAGGCGTGGCAACATGCCAGGAGATGTCTCAGGTGACCTCTCTGAGGATGGAGCCATTCCTGGGCTTCTCCAAGATGCCCGAGGCCTACAAGGGATTAAGAGCAACCTCGGCAGGCCTTCACTGCTCGTAAGGCTCAGTGAGGGTGCTGGGGAAGGGCTTCCTTGGTGCTTTGGCTTTCAGGCCTCACACTGTCTCAGACTTTGCCCATCACTGGTTTCTCTGACTTCTTTAATCTTTACTCTTCCCCCCTTAGCCTATGCTCTTCATCTTTGGGAAACTTTTCTTTCACTCTGCTCTTTTCCCTCCTCCAAGCTCCCCAGTTGCTGTAGACTGAATGTTTGTGCCCCCCCACCCCAAATTCTTACGTTGAAACCTAATCCCCAGTGTGATGGCATTTGGAGGTCTTTGGGAGATTATTAGGTTATGAGGGTGGAGCCCTCATGAATGGGATTAGTGTCCTTATAAAAGAGACTCCAGGGAGATCTCCTGCCCCCTCCACCATGAGAGTTTATAGTGAAAAGACAGCTAGCTCTCTGTGGGCTCTCACCAGACATCAAATCTGCTGACACCTTGATCTTGGATTTCCCAGCCTCCAGAACTGTGAGAAATATATTTTTATTCTTTGTAAGCCACCCAGTCTATGGTATTTTGTATAGCAGCCTGAATGGACTAAGACACCACCCTTTAAAAAAAATGATTCTTATTAAAAAATAATCATTATTATTAAAAAAGTTATTCAAGCAGTACCAAAGATTTTTCAGTGAAAAGTAAGTTTTTAAAATTTTCTTCCACCCTGGACTTTATGTCTCTTGCCAGAGGCAGTGATTATTATCAGTCTCCTGAGTATCTTTCCAGATGTAGCATATGTTTATATCTCTATATATAGACCCTACATATTTTATTTTGTAAACACAGGAGAGAAGATTATAAACACACTGTTCAGTACCTTGAATCTTCCACTTGGTGATGTATTGTTCATATCAGAGCACATTGGTCTCATTCTTTTTGATGGCTGTGTCATATTCTACAGTGGATTCTCCACTGATGGACAGGATCTTGTGAATACAAATGATGTTGCAGTGAAGGTCCTTCTACATGGGACTTCAGGCACCTGAGCCAGTACATCTGTCAGAAACAGTAGTGCTTTCTTTTCCAAGAGATATCGAAGCTCAGTTCTGGTTTCCACCAGACTTCCCAGGCGTGGCCCGTGGCCCACCTTGGCTACCTCCTCTTTCTCTCCACTCCTTAAATACCTACAATATGCCCACTGACATACTCAAAGGCCACCAATGACCCCCTTCCTTAATGCACCACCTCTGACTTTTCTGCAGAATTTGACCCTACTTCCTATCCTTCCTGAAGCTCTCCTTGCTTAGCTGATAGGAGGGGTAATCTTTGTCCTCGCCTATCTCTCATCATGCTTTTCCTGTGTCCTTTCCTGTCTCCCAAAGGTCACCATTTGGCAGGACCGTGAGGGCGTGGGACCTGCTGGGCCAGCCCTTTCAGCTCCTGGTTGTCCCACCCAGGGTGTCACACCCACCCGTTGACCTCACTGCCTGGACCCTAGAGGAATGTAAGATTTTGATTTATTTCTCAGTATGGTTAGAAACAAACGCATGTGATTCCATTTATGTAAAAAGGAAAATGCACCTCCCTATATATCTAACTACTTATCTGTCTATCTATCCCTCCATCCACCTACAGAAATCCTCCCAGGAGTTGGCCAAATAGAACACATTGGCAATAGCACAGAGAACGCTCTCAATACTCTGTAATAACCTTTATGGGAAGAGAATCTGAAAAAGAATAGATACAAGTATATGTATAACTAAATCACTTTGCTGTACACCTGAAACCAACACAACATTGTAAATCAACTATACTGTAATATAAAATAAAATAAAAATTTAAAAAAATAACACATTGGCAGGCCTGTTTGCAAACTCTGTGTGATACACCAAAATACTAACAGCGATTATTTCTGGATGCTATGATTGTGGATAATTTTTCTACATGCTCAACTGTTTTTTTTTCTAAAATTTCAACAATGGAACATAGATATTAATAATATATTAATATTCATATATTATTATTGTGTCCCAAACCTATCTTCCCCCCAACCCTCTTGCCAATTTAACTTTTACCCTAGAAATTCCTATTTGTCGGAATTCTGGGACTCTTCCTAGGTTTAAAACCTGGTAGGCATGCTTCGTATTCCTTCCCTCTCATATTCTATCTTCCTACTACACTTTGTGGTTATTCGAGTGAATTTCTATCTCCTCTGTTAGATTTTTAGTCTTAAGGGACACAGACCTTGTCTTATCTCTCTCCCTGGGGCCCATCACACAGCACAGCTCACAAACAGATGCTCCCAAAATGGTTACTGAACCTTCTGCTTGATGCCTCAGGCTTGTCGACATCCTGCAACTGTCACCTGCCTGAGAAATTTCCTCTATAAATAAGCAGTTTCTGTTTCAGGTCTAAACCATAGCCCTTGCTACATATGCCCCATCTCTTACCCCACCCAGGCCTCAAACTTAGAAACTGGAATTAGTGTTGGTATTCAAATCCTTAGCCATGGTACAAAGAGTCAGCCCCCATAAGAACCAAGTCATTGATGTGAAGTTCTTTTTTTCCCTCGACATTCTAGCAGCTGTCATTACATTTGCTGGGGAATTCTCGACGAGATTTTACTTGTCCTCCCATGCTGTTCTTTCTGTGGTTTCCTTGTTTCTTTTTGCGATCCGGTTCCAGATGGCTCAACAGTGCTTCCAAAATGAATATTTTGACAGATTGCTGAATGCTTGCAAACCGTGTCACCTTCGATGCCCTAATACCCCTCCTCTAATATGTCAGCGTTATTGTAATACAAGTAAGTAATACTGCTCAAACAATTCCTCATTGGTGTGAAGTCTTCTCTCTGTATTGACTTTATTCAAAGAAGAAATATTACGGGGAAGGTGGTGATATTTTCTGGATCAAAAATAGGAAGAAAATTAGGCAATCATTTAAATGCCAACAGGAACGAACAATTATTCAGAACTGAACTCAATTTTATTCTGCAATGTTAACAACAGAGGTTTTTTTATCAGCTCTCCTAATTAAGTATGGTTTAGAATTTAAAAGTCAATGCTGAGGAATGAGGGGAATTGGATTGCAAATAATCTTTACTTGATGTGGTTATGATGTTATCAGTTCATTATTTCTCTGACATTCTTTTAATTCAGTGAAAGGAACAAATGCAATTCTCTGGACCTGTTTGGGCCTCAGCTTGATCGTTTCTTTGACAGTTTTCGTGTTGATGTTCTTGCTCAGGAAGATGAGCTCCGAGCCATTAAAGGACGAATTTAAAAACACAGGTTGGTTTGATGGTTGATCTTTGAAATCTGTTTCCAAGAGGTGGCTATGGTGAATTTCAGTTCCTTTTCTTTTTTCATGTTGAGTATCTCATCCGGTAAGGGCCCTTTTGAGTATGTTAGGTGACAGGTTAAATGAACTCTTGGAAGAAGCGAGCTTTCTTTTCGATTTTTACACCTTCTTTGCTGATGTCCTACAATGTCAGCCTTCCCCAACATTTTTTCTAATTACTCTTTTGAAGTACTGAGGCTTCCTTGGGAAACATCCATCTCTTTGACAAAGTTAGCACATTGATTAAACGTCATGCTATCAGAAACAGCTAGCCAGGTTTGGTACTATTGGGAAAAGTATATTTGGCAAGATCCGTGGCCATATTTTCATACAAATATAAGTGTTGTTTGCTTGAGTGAACATTTTACTGCGAAAAATGCTAGAAATGAATCCCAGTTGCTCCTGGATTATTTAAACAATCATCTCAAAGATTTTTATCTTTATTAAGCAGTAGAGAACCAGTCCCAGAGAAGTGGATGTTCTACTTAAAGGCTTTGTAAGATAAAAATATTTCAGCACCTTTGCCCATGATCTAATTCCCGAACACTTTGCAGCCATTGCCCTATTTCTTTATGCATGTATTTTCCATGCATAATCTGTAAAGCATCCACCTCATTTGCTTTCTAGTGCAGTAAAGGGAGGGAGATGGCTGTTCCATATGATTGACTCATTTCTCGTTTTCTGCCTGGGGTCTGAAAGACAGGTGGGGAGTGACTTTAGTGTGACGTTTTGGAAGATGGAGTTACACTGCAGAAGGTTGAGGAAGTAGTAAACGTGCCTTCATAGACATATATGGGGATGTAGTGGAGACTCCTTCCTTCTGTGATCATGACAGATTCATTTAAAAAAAAAAGTAATCTGCCACAAAATGCTCTGTAAGAGAAGCATCTTTACTGTGAATTCTAAAGTGTCACCCAAGACTGATTTTGGTGTGCTGTAACATATGGTAATTTGTCATTTCACATGTGTAAAAAGGCTCAGTACCTTAATGCATCCAAGGGCCAAGTGCGTGAGAAATGAACACAGTGGGCTGCTTGAGGCTTCGGCGATAGGGGAGCCCATGCCCTGCTTGAAGGAGACAGGTGCTATCGACTCCCAATTGTTTCCATGTAGGAATGTTGGCTCCTAGTGGCCACATTTTGTTTTCTTAAAAAAAAAAAAAAAAGAGGCCAGTTGTCTAGATTTGTATGTAAAGTCTCTTGCTTTTCAAATGTGGGCCAATGTAAAACAGACAAGCAAACACTTAAAAACACTGTACGCCCTAAACCAAGCATGTCTTTGAACCCAATGTGGCCCATGGTCTGTCAGTTCATGACTTCTAGTGTAGGACCCACTTATTTGTTCTGTGGGAAGAGACACATCTCACGTTGCTTTGATCCTGGATGTGTGCTGTTAAGTCTGGCACAACCATGTGCCCTGAAAAGTTTAGGTTAACAGTTCTGTTTCTGCATAATCAGGACCGGCTCTCCAGAAGGATGCGAATGCAGACCTGTATGAGAGCAACGATGGCGGGACTGGTGCGGAAACTCTTCTTTCGAGAGGCCTCGGGTACACAGTGGAAGAATGTACGTGTGAAGACTGTGTCAGGAGCAAACCAAAGGTCGATTCTGACCATTTCTTTCCACTCCCAGCCATGGAGGAAGGTGCAACCATTCTTGTCACCACGAAAACAAACGACTACTGCAACAGCCTGCTAGCTGCCTCGAGTGTCACGGGGATGGAGAAATCAGTTTTCCCAGCTAATTAACCATTTCGATGGTATAGAGCTACTTGGAAAATCTTTTGTCAGAAGAAAAGGATGATGTATCGGATCTTTTTAGGATGATTGTACTTATCAGTGGATGATATGGCTTTTTGTTCTCTAATTCTGGAAAATCTTTGTTAGATATATTTTTCTACTTTACTGTTGGGAGCTTAGCTGTGGAAACTTCCTTGGTTTCATGATTAAATTGACTCACTGAAAAGAAAAAGCACTGCAACGTGTAGATTCCATAGTCACACATTTCTGTGGCTAGACCACTTCTCTCCTATACATGTACACATACATTTCATGACAGACTGGATTTCTTTTTATCGTTAAAGGAAAGCAAGGTTATCCTATGTACTTTCTAACTACAGGAGAAGCCTAGAGCCAGCCACACTAATTCAGTGTGCAGTGCATGGCCAGTTCCTGACCTTGTGAGCTTTCAGCTTCATGGAGGCATCAGGCATTATTACAATCATATAAATAAACATGTAGTTGCAAACTGTGATAAATGGGTACTAGGTATCGTTTTTGCATCTACACGCAGGTAATAATAATGATAGCTAGCACTTATTTACCCTTATTAATGTGCTAGGGGTTGTTCCAAGTGTTTTACCTGTACTAACTCATTTAATATATACAACAAACCACAAGGTAGGTGGATCATTATTATCTGCATGTTACAGATGTTGACAGAAACTGAATCAGAGCAAGATCACATAGCCGGTAAATGGCAGGGCCAGATTTAAACCCAGACATTCTGATCTATTCCCTTTTTTCTCTTCACATCAATTTAATTCCATTTCTGAGTTTCCTCATCTCTTTGGGCTACAATCTTAGCCATTATTGGGAGAGGGCTGCCTTCCTTGGGTTGTGCAAAGGTCCTGAGCTGCTATGGAAAGGGCTGTGCAATAGGCAGTGCCCTCTGGTAGTCTGTTGACTTTGATCATTGTTAAGATGCCCACTGGCACCACAGCAGAGACCCTCAAGGTCTTGGGGCTTTGTGGCTTTTGTGTCAGGTTTGGGGTATGGAGAAACTTGGTGGGAACTTTTTACCCACTCAGGGCCCATTATGGCTCCATTCCAGGCCTTTGAGGGCCATAGAAGACAACGCAGTATAGTGGTGAAGGCACTGGCTCTTGGAGTTTGACTCCAGACTCTATTCCTAGGAAGTTATAGACATTGGGTAACTGTGAGAGTTACTTAACCACTCTATGCCTCAGTTTCCCCATCTGTAAAATGGGGATAATTATAGTATCTATTTATAACGTTGTTTTAAGGATTAAATGAAAATATACACACACATACATTTATTATTTATTTATTCCCATGAAAATTTCTGGTTCATGTTAAGTGCTTTGTGTTAGTTACGTTGCCATCATGGTTTTTATTAGTGCTTTGAGGTCTAGTCTCTTTGAGGGCAGGCACACACTCCTTTTCTGTTATATGGCCTGGGAATATTCCTCCTAGTTTCTCACAAGCCTTCTTCCTTCTCCCCTCACCCCCCTCAATGAGTTTAGATTTTTTCAAAAGCCCAGAAGAGCTGCTGACCTTAGGGTTTTGATTCTTGGTCCTCCAGTACCAGGCTAAATCTCGGGAGGAAGGAATTACAATACTTAAAGGAGGGTGGCTGGTGGTGGAAAATGTAAAGCACCCTCTACAAGTTCAATAACCTATCCCATCTCAAGTGCCATGAAGAAAGGGTACAGGGCGCTAGGAGAAGGTATAACACGTATCCTCATGACAATTCCATGAAGCAAGTATGTGATGTCTCACCAAAAGTTACAGAGGCAGACAGACCTAAACTAGGCTTTCTGCGGGGGAGAGGAGGGATTCAGACACACTGACTCTTTAACTAGAATAACAAATTAGCAAAAACTACAAAGTACAATTTTGAAAATGGGGAAAACAACCCCCCAACCAAACACACAAGTATTTTCATTTTTACATTCTATCATAGTCCCTGCACATGGCTGTATTTTGACTTTGACAAAATTGTAATCATGGTGTACAGACCATTTTGCATGGGGCTTTGTTTTTTTTTGTTTTTGCCAAACCGTGTGGCATGTGAGATCTTACCAGTTCCCTGACCAGGGATCAAACCCATGCTCTCTGCAGTGGAAGCATGTAGGCTTAACCACTGGACACAGGGACGTTCCCTGCATGGGGCTTTTTTAAACTTATTCTGTTATCACTGGCCTTTCCTTGCATTTCCATAACCTTTATAATTAGCACTTTAAACTACGAGATTCTTTGTGAGGTGGGCCATGATTTGCTTATTCTTCTGTAACCTGGCTTTGGTGCTTTTCATTTTTTCTCTATTATAAATAATGCTGCAGAGTATCCTTCTCCAAAGATCTCTTGATTTCTGCTGAAACCAAAAGGTAAATTTCCAGGGGCCAGAGAGTATGTGTTGAGAGGCAATGTAGTAGGAAGACCATGGGGATGTGGGTCATGCAGAACTCGGCTGGAATTCTGGCTCCATTTCCCCGTGGGGGCCTCAATTCAGTGTTTTGTGGATCAAGACTTAGGAGTGGATCAATCGTCTCAGTCAGCATTGAAAAAAAGAAAAGGCGAAGAGAATACATTACCTACAGAATTGTTTTGTTAAACAGCTTCTTAAATGTATGTATTTGTGTACTGGGTTGTGGTGTAAAATGCATTTTCTTTTACTCTGGGTTGTGGGCAAAACAAGTTGGGAAAACACTCCTTTAACCTTTCTGAGTCCCCTTTCCCTTATCTGTAAAACGGGGCAGTAACTTGACCTTCTTTCAAACACGACCCATCTACGTTCACACCACTGCCACCACCCTAGCCCCAGGCACTAGTATCTCTCGCCAGACAATTGCAGTGGCCGCCTAACCAGCTGACCCTTCTCCACCCTGCCCCACTACAATTCATTCTCAACCCAGGAAGAGGAATCACCTTAAAATTCACATTGCATCACTCCCCTACTTAAATTCTGTAAAGATTTCGCATTCCCTTATCTCCTTAGAGTTAGGCAGGAAGTCCAACCCATTCACCGTGGCCTGCAGGGCCCTCCACCCACCTCTTCAATCTCCTCTCTCACACCATTTTCTCGCTCACCCTTTCACTCCAGTCAACCCCTCCTTCTGGAACACCCTTCCCGTCGATCTTCCCGGGCCGTCTCCCTTTTACCATCCAGGTCTCTGGTCTCTAAAGTCGTCTCCAGAGAGTGGCTCCCCGGGACTGCCCACTTCCCCTGTCCCCACGCTTTGGCTCATTCCTCTCTTAAAATTTCCCCGTTCCGCTTCTAGCGCTCTCTGGAACCGCGTTGTTGTCTCATTTCTCGTGGCCACCGTCCCGTCTGGCTCCCCGACAGAGGTGTGAGCCCAGGATGGCAGGGAGGCGTCCCGTCCGGTCCCCGCCTTGCGTATCGCGAGGCGTCGCTGCGGGGGTCTCCGGTCTGCCTCGGGCGCCCAGCAGCCTCGGCTTGTGTAGCATCGCCCCAACTCTGCCGCCCGGCACGGGTGTTTACGTTCCGGGTCGGGGGGCGGGGCCGCGCCGGCTGGGCTGTACTTCCGGGGCGGGGCGGCAGGCAGGGCGGGGCGCGCCGTCTCCTGGCCTGTCTGGAGGGCGGCAGCGGCAGTGGCGGCAGTGGCGGCGGCACGGCAGGCACCGGCCCGGGGAGCGGCACCATGAGCGGTGAGTGGAGGTCTGGCCGCTGTCACCCGCCCAAGCCGCCCCGGCTCCCGCCGCACCAGCTGCACACTCCGGCCCCCGAGTCCCCGCGTCCCGCTCGCTCGCGGACCCCGTCCCATCGCTCCCAGTTTCCTGACCCCCATGTACGCCCAGTTCCTGGCTTCTGGTCACCTGCACTTTTCTGGCGTCCCCGGTCCAGGCACTCCTAGTCCCTTGACTCCTGTCCATCACTTACAACCAGCTCCTGGACACCTGTCCCCCAGATCCCCCAGTCCCTCCCAATCCTCCGACCCCCCAGTCCAGTTACCGACCCCCAGTTCTCAGACCTCCTGTGTCTCAGTCCCTCCTAACTCCTAGACTCCCTGAGTCCCAGTTCCAGTTACTGATCCCCCTGCTCCCCAGTCATTCCCACTACCCAGGCCCCTGGTCCCAGTCACGCCGATCTACACACAGGCAAAGAGTGTCTCATTCTTAGTTTGCTGCCCCCTGAGCCTTGTGTCCCCCGCTAGCTCTCGGTTTCAGAGGACGCTTGGTTCTCCTCATTTTCCCTCTCTGGTTCTGCTTCTTGTATTTTGGTTATTTTTTCATACTCCAGCTCCTTCCATTTCTTTTCCTAGCTCATTTGAGGTCTCCCTAGTCCTGCCCGGCAGCCCTTCCCCTCTTGTCCAATGCTGAGCTCATTTGGGGACCTCTGCCCTTCCCAGTCCGACCCTGTCCCTCCCACTGTGGAGTGGGGTGGTTTTGGTGGGAGGCTTGAGTTATGTGTGGACAGCTTGCCTTCAGTGTTTCTGAAGTTTAGTCCCTAGACTTGGACGTGTGTTCTCAGCCCTTTCCACTCATGAGGTCCGTTGGTGTTTTGGTGCTAAGTCATTCCTGGCTGTAGTATGTAGAGATGGGAGTGACTCAGGGAAGCCTCGCAGCTGCCCTGACTAGGATCTGGATTTACTTAGGAAGACCCGCCTACCCTCCTTCTGCCTGTTTTCCCCTCACTGTGGAATAGCCTCTACAGAATCCTTGCAACCAGCCCAGCTGGCCCTGGCCTTGGACTCAGGCATTTCTGGAGGTTGAGGCAGGGTAAGGTGAAGGCCATGTGTCTCTCTTCATCCTTAACTTCTAAGTTAACTCTGTGGATCATTTTCCATAACTTAGGTGCCTTTTGTTTTGCTATTCATGAGCAAGATTTGTGAAATTGATGGTCCTGATGCGGGAGCTGGGGAGGGGGGTTTTCCTGGGAGATAGTCCAGCTTCTGTTGTCAGATGATTTTTGGCCTCGCTAGAGTTTCTGGTCCTTGAACATTAGTGATACCACGACAAAGATGCAATGAACTCGTTTCCACCCAGGAGGTAATACAGCCTGGAATAAGTGCAGACCTTGGGGGCAGACAGTTTGGGTTCAAATACTTGCTCTTCCACATAAACCTGTGTGATCTAGAGCAAGTTGTCTGCTGTTGTGAAGTCTCAGCAAAATGAGGATAAATAATAGTACCTGCATCCTAGGCTTGTTGCAATGACTAACGTTACTCACGTAAAGCAATTGGTACTGTGCTCCTTACGTGGTATGTAGTCAGGAACGTGAGAGCTGCTATTGTTGTTTCTGTAAGGACCCCTGTGGGGCTCAGGTGGGGTTGTTTTCTGGCCCAGCTCTGGGAGAAGGGCTGGGGTAAGAACGCCCTGAGAAACTCTTCTTTTTAATGTGGCTATGGAGTCTGCCTTGAGCTCACAGTTCTGGACCATTCTCTCTACTGTCTTCATTGGGAGCAAGTGAAATTGACAAGCCAAGGGAAACCGACCAATGTATACTTTAAGGAGCAACTTAATATCAAAACTAAGGAAGTTTTAAAATTCAGTTAAAAAACCCATTAGGTTTAAGGTTAAACAAATTACAGAAGGAAACCAACACATGGCTCTTTTAGGAAAAACCATGAAGGATGAAAGACTTCTTTTGGAAAGATTGTAATTGAGGCAGAAAAAGTGGTTGCTGAGGATTGGAAGGGGAAGTCCAAGGTATTTTCCATCTATGGGATTAATAATTGGCACATAAAATAATGTGGCATGGAAATATTTACTCTCTTTTGCTTTTTTTTTTAAAGAGAATTTCAAGCAAAAAAGAAAAGTGGAGAGAATAGTTTAATGAACAATTACCAACTCATGACACTTCACCCATATACCTGTCTACTTCCTACCTCTCTCCCCAGTTTATTTTGAAGCAAATCCTAGACACCCAGCAAATCCTATCATTTCTTCTTCTTCTTTGTTTTTCGCTGCGTTGGGTCTTCGTTGCTGTGCGCGGGCTTTAGTTGCGGTGAGCGGGGGCTACTTTTCGTTGCGGTGCGCGGGCTTCTCGTTGCGGTGGCTTCTCTTGTGGAGCACAGGCTCTAGGCCCGCAGGCTTCAGTAGTTGCAGCACATGGGCTCAGTAGTTGCAGCACGCAGACTTCAGTAGTTGTGGTGCGTGGGGTCAGTAGTTGTGGTGAACAGGTTCTAGGGCACATGGGCTTCAGTAGTTGTGGCGCACGGGCTCAGTAGTTGTGGCTTGCGGGTCCTAGAGCTCAGGCTCAGTACTTGTGGTGCACGGGCTTAGTTGCTCTGCAGCATGTGGGATCTCCCCAGACCAGGGATTGAACCCATGTCCCCTGCATTGGCAGGTGGATTCTTAACCACTGCGCCACCAGGGAAGACCTGTAAAGTTTTTAAAAAATATTTCTCTCTAAGATATAGGGACTCCTTTTTTAAAAAGCATAACTCAATTCCATTATCATACCTATAGGAAATGAGCAGTAATTCATTAATATCAGATATTCAATGTTAAATTTCCATGATTGCCTTATAATTTTATTTTATAGTGTATTTTTTTTTTGGCCACGGTGCGTAGCTTGCAGGATCTTAGTTCCCTGACCAAGGATTGGACCCAGGCCCTGGCAGTGAAAGTGCTGAGTCCTAACAACTGGACTGCCAGGGAATTCCCTATAGTGTATTTTTAAAAGTCAGGGTCTAAATATGGTTTAAACAATGCAAATTGGTTTGTCTTTTAATTTTTTTAGGTCTCTTTCTCTCTTTTTAAGTTTTTTTTTTAATGTTTAACATATTTACAGAATTGTACAAATATCACCATAATAAATTTTAGAACATTTTCATTACTCCAAAAAAAGAAACTTCATACCCATTAATAGCTGTTCTTCATTTTCTGTTCCTTCAGCCCCAGGCAACGACTAATCTACTTTCTCTCTCTATGGATTTGCCTATTCCGGATATTTCATATAAATCAAATCATACAATATGTGACCTTTTGTGTCTCTTTTCACTAAGTATCATGTTTTTAAGATTCATCATGTTGTAACATATATCTGTACTTCATTCCTTTTTGTGACTGAATAATATTCTGTTGTATGGACATTCCACATTTTGTTTATCCATTCATCATTTGACAGACATTAACTTGCTTCCACTTTTTGGCTATCATGAATAATGCTGCTGTGAACATTCATGTACAAGTTTTTGTGTGGATAATATGTTTTCATCTCTCTTGGATAGATATCTAAGAGCAGAATTGCTGAGTGTGTTTGAAGAACTGTCAGACTGTTTTCCAAAGCAGCTGCATCATTTTCCATTCCTGCATCATTTACAGTACTGTAAAAAGGTTCTGGTTTCTTCCCGTCCTCACCAATAGTCTTTTTGATAATAACCATTCTAGTGAGTGTAGAGTGGTATCTCTTTGTGGCTTTGCTTTGCATTTCCCTAATGAGTAATAATATTGAGCATTTTTTCATGTGCTTGTTGGCCATCTGTATATTTTATCTGGAGAAATGTCTGTTCAGTTTCTTTGTCCATTTTTTTTTTATTGGGTTTTTATTGTTGAGCTGTAAGAATGCTATATAATTTCTGGCTACAAGTCCCTTATCAGATATCTTTACAAAAAATATTCTCCTGTTCTGTGGGTTGTTTTTCACTTTCTTGATGGTATCCTTTGAAGCACAAAGTCTTTTTTTAAACTATGGGTTCCCCTTTCATCTCCCTCGTTTTTTTAACCCCCTTGCCATCTTTTTTGAAGGAAACAGTTTATCCTGTTAGGTTTCTTTGTGGGATTTTGCTGATGGAATCCTTTTGGTGTAGTTTGACATGTTTCTCAGTTTCTCACGTAGCCTATAATTGGCAATTAGAGTCTGTTGTGTCTTGCAGCTGAAAATATTGGAGTGGAGGCAGAGGTCAGATGGGTGCAAGGCCAAATACATTAAGTGCAAATAACCAGGAAGTGGAATGGTTAGGTAATGCATGCACAAGATAAATGGGCATCATGGGGCCAGGAACAACTAAGATGACCGTTAATAGGGGAGTGGACAAATATATGTGGTATGGTCACATGATGGAAAACCTCAAAGATGTTAAAAGGAATAAATTAGATTTATACACATCATCATGGCTATATCTCAACATTAATGTTCTCTAAAAATAAGCAAGGTACAGAATTATATTTAAAATACATACCTTGATGCACATCAAAACATGCACATAAAACAATGTTTATGGATTCATGTATGTGTGTAGAAGTAAACAAATTGCTAGGAGGATGGATACCTGCCGGATGCGGGTGGTTGTTTCAGTGTGATGGTGTGATGGTTTACTTGTTTCTCTTTAAAGAATCCAGTAGGTGGGAATACTTGATTATCAGCCTCTACTAGCTAAGGAATTCTGATTTTCAGATAATGCTTTTGCTCTTACTGGGGAAAATAGGACTTGTAGAGTCAGAAAGTCATTATGATTCTCAGGCACTGTCTTTGGTAAGACTTTATAGTTGAAGCTACTTGATGCTCATTTCCATCAATAATTACTCTGTCACGAATCCTTCTTAAGTTAGAAAGACCCTGAAACCCCCATTTCAAGGCCTGGGGAAAGCCAGACCCAGAGAGGTCAAATAATGAGTGAAGCAGACAAGCTCTAAGGGCCTGAAACACCAGAGTTGGGGGCTTAGTGGGTAATTTACTGCTGTGTCTTGTCTGATGTTTAGGTTCATTTTGGCAGCTTTTTTCTTATTCTTGTGGAATGTTGAAGGTCATGATTTTCTCTATGGCATTGACTGCGTCATCTCCAGCAGTGGCTTGTATTTGGAGTAAAGGATCAGCTGATGGTGGAGGGGGAGATAAATTAGGAGTTTGGGAATAACATATACACTACTATATATAAAACAGGTAAACAACAAGGACCTACTGCATAGCACAGAGAAATATATTCAATATCTTATAATAACCTATAATGGAAAAGTATCTGAAAAAGAATATATATATATATATATATATATTCTTTGCTATATACTTGAAACTAACACAACATTGTAAATTAACTATACTTCAATTAAAAAAAGAAAATTTCTTTTATATATATATATGCCAAATCACTTTGCTGTACACCTGAAACACAACGCCGTAAATTAACTATACTTCAATTTAGAAAATGGTTAAAAAAAGAATCAGCTGAAATGAGTGAATGGAAAAAAGAATAGCTGTGGTCATTCAAAGCAGAAAAAGTGATGATATCACCATTTTTCCCCCCAGTGAAGGCACTGGGCTGATCTGTTATGGCAGATTGTAAGAAGAAACTGTTCCACTGTCAGCAAACATTTGACTGCCCTCCTCTCTTGTGAGCCAGTGGCAGCGGACTCAGTCCCACTGCTCTCCACTCTCCCACTTCCCAGTTGCATGGCTCTGCCTGGGTGACCAACAGGAAGTCAAATGCTCAGAGGTCTTAAATTTTGGAACTAAATTCTCTAAATTCTGGCAATGTGAACATAATCCCAAATAAAGCACCTCCCGTCCTGCTACCGTCTTGCCTGCACACAGGCCATGCATTCTCAACGGGGTGATATCACCCCTGCGGGGGAGAAACATCTATTCTTGTGTCTGAAGCACAGATATGCATGATGTACGATATATCTGTGGTATTAAAATTTCATGGCGGGGGTGATTAAGGAAAAAATGTCTAAAAAGCATCCTGATGGAGAATGAGAAAAAGCTTGAGAAATGTTGACATAGGCTGAAGTAATTTCATCACTATCATGTAAATTCACATTTTGCTTTTACCCTTAACATTTCTGGATAAAACTTTATCATATTGCTACATGGTCTTCACATTGATCACTTTTATGGACTTCATAATTCATCAGTAATCCATCATTACACATATGGCATAACTTTTAAATTACTGACTTGACTTGTGGAAATTCATCCCCCCCTTTTTTCCTTTTTGTTCCTATTATACATAATGATGCAGTGAACATTTTTGTTCAAGGTAGTCTTTCTTCCTTTTGATGATGTCTTTAGGATGATTTCCCTGAAGTAGTGCTGACATGAAAGTGTTGATGGCTCTTGATTGCTCTTTCCGCCAAAGCAATTGCACCTGTTTAAAACGCTACCAGTGAGGGGCTTCCCTGGTGGCACAGTCGTTAAGAACCCACCTGCCAATACAGGGGACACGGGTTCGATCCCTGGTCCGGGAAGATCCCACATGCCGCGGAGCAACTAAGCCCGTGCACCACAGGTACTGAGCCTGCATGCCACAGCTACTGAAGCCTGCGTGCCTAGAGCCCGTGCTCCGCAACAAGAGAAGCCACTGCATTGAGAAGCCTGCGCACTGCAGTGAAGAGTAGACCCCGCTTGCCGCAACTAGAGAAAGCCCTCACTCGTGAAGCAACGGAGACCCAACACAAAAAATGCTGCCAGTGAGAGTGAGGCACTGGTAGCAGCAGAGCCCGGCCAGAAATTCAGGGTTCAACCTTCAGCAGTCATTTATTGGATGACAGTTGGGTGCATCTTCTTAGCAGAGGGCTGTACTGTCAGTGTTTGTTGAAGGGAATTGAACGAATGTACCCAAAATGTTAGAGTAATGGGTACGTTAACCAGGACTCTTCCTCCCACACACCCGGCTGTGCCACGCAGCTTGTGGGACCTTAGTTTCCCGACCAGGGATCAAACCCGGGCCCCAGCAGTGAAAGCACCGAGTCCTAACGACTGGATCGCCAGGGAATTCCCCAGGACTCTTTTTTCAATTGCATGTGGCGGAAGCTGATTCCAGCACACTAGGAGATTAAAGCATCTTGTGCTGGAAAGGTCTAGGGATAGCCTGGCTTCAGCCCCAGCTGGTGCTTAGAGTGTCATCAGGACCACCTTTCTGTCCGGCTTGCAACTCTCAATACTTTCTGTTGGCTTCACCCTCAGGCAGCTTCCCCTCCATGGAGGCAAGACGGCCACTAGCAGCTCTTGGGTCACATCCTACAATGTAGCAACACCCAAGCGGCAGGCCTTTTCCAGTTGCTCCGGCAGAAGTCCTGGGGCTGACTCATAGTGGTCTGGCTGGCCTCGCGGCCATCCTGGAACCAACCCATCACCGTGGCTCTGGCTGCCCATGCCTGGATCATATGCCCAGTCCAGAGCCCAAGGGTGGCATCTGTCCCACTTGTTGTCTGGATGGAGGATGAACTGAAGGGGGAGGGTGGCGTCTGTCTCACTTGTTGTCTGGGTGGAGGATGAACTGAAGCGGGAGGGTGGCGTCTGTCTCACTTGTTGTCTGGATGGAGGATGAACTGAAGGGGGGAGGGAGGGCTCTTGTCATTTGGTGGGGGCGTGGTCAAGGAAGACCTTGCAGGGAAGGTGATGTCTCAGCAGAGACCCGAGGGAGGCGAGGGTGACTCCTGAGCAGCTGGACAGGTGAGGATACCTTTTGCTGAGATGCGAAAGGCTGTGGGAGGAGCAGCCTGAGGCCTCCAGGGGGAGTGAGGACCCTTTCCCAGCCTTGACTTATGCTCACCCATCCAGAAGCCCTCAGAGGCCTGTGCTCCCCGGCTTCCCACGAGGGGGGAAACTTGCCCACTGGCACCCCGTTTCTCCTTGCCTGTGACTGCATAGTTTGGAATCTGCTCTTTCCTCCTTCACCTTAAAAAAAAAAAAAGCAAAACCCCCAAATGACATTAAAGACTATTGTGAAAACAATATACCTATAAATATACCTTTCTAACATATTAAATATTTAGATTTTTAGGTATTCCACTTCTGTCTATGTTCAAAGCATACGCATTTTACCTAATTGCATTGAGTCTACATTTGAATTAGTGTTTTCACTTATTATAGCATTTACCCATGTTCCTTCTCTTCACGATTATTTAAAAATGCTGCGTAACGTTCCACTAAATTGACATGCTGCAGTTATTTAACCTTTCTCCCGTTGTAGGAAAAGAAAGTAAATTCCGTTTATGATGTTCTAGGATGGAGTTGGCAAGCGTTTTCTGTAAAGGGCCAGATAGTAAATATTTTCTGCTTTGTGGGCCACGTAGCCTCCATCCCAACTACTCATCCCTGTTGTATAAAAGCAGCACGGGCAATACGCAAGTGAAAGCGTGTGGCTGTGTTCCAATAAAACTTTATTTAGAATACCTGCAGTTTGGGGGCTGTAGTTTGCTGACCCCTGTTCTAGAACACTGTGGGAAAAATCTGCACCCCTGAAACCGTGTTTAGGCAGGCACCATGTTGCAGTGGAAAAACACTTTGCCCTCAGGCAGTCCTGGATTTAACTCCCATTTGAAGAACCTGAGCGAGTTGTTGAACTTCTCCGACTCTTAATTCCCTCATCAGAAAATGGAAGTGGAAGTGAGTGATGATGGTACAATGCCTTACTCAGCACCTGGAAGACAGAGAGACTGGTAAAGAAGATACTTATTACTTTTCTCATAATCCCCACCCCCGCACCCCGGCGCATTCCTCCTTAGCTTAGTTTTCTAGGAGCCAGGAAGGTGCTTTGATGTTCTTGTAGTTTTTGGTATTCCCTGCTCATTGGTTTCCAGGACTCTGCACTGGTACTCATTATCCCTGGAGCTTTACGAGCAATGGGGAATTTCATTTTTTTAAAAAATTGAGGTATAGTTGATTTACAATGTTATGTTAGTTTCAGATGTACAGCAAAATTATTCTGTTATACATATATATGTATTCTTTTTAAGATTCTTTTTCATCATAGGTTATTATAAGATATTGAATATAGTTCCCTGTGCTATACAGTGGGTCCTTGTTATCTACTTTATATGTAGTAGTGTATATCTGTTAATTCCAAGCTTCTAATTTATCCCTCCCCCTCTTTCCCCTTTGGTAACCATAAGTTTGTTTCCTATGTCTGTGAGTCTGGTTCTGTTTTGTAAATAAGTTCATTTGTATAATTTTGTTTTTAGATTCCACATATAAGTGCTAACATGATATTTGTCTTTCTCTGTCTGATTTATTTCACTTAGTATGATAATCTCTAAATGTATCCATGTTGCTGCAAATGCCAATATTTCATTCTTCTTTATGGCTGAGTTGTATTCCATTGTGTATATGTACCACATCTTCTTTATTCATTCAGCTGTCGATAGACATTTAGGCTGCTTGCATGTCTTGGCTATTGTAAATACTGCTACTGTGAACATAGGGGTGCATGTATCTTTTCGGATTAGAGTTTTCTCCAAATATGTGCCTAGGAGTGGGCTTGCTGGATCATATGGCAACTCCATTTTTAGTTTTTTAGGGAACCTCCATACTGTTCTCCATAGTGGCTGTATCAATTTACATTCCCACTGACAGTGCAAGAGGGTTCCTTTTTCTTCACACCCTCTCCAGCATTTGTTATTTGTAGACTTTTTGATGATGGCCGTTCTGACCGTTGTGTTTCCCCGGAGCTTTGCCAGCAATGAGGAATTTCAGTTTAAATGTTTCTTGGTGAACTTAGTAGTTATACAGTGGTAACATGTGGTGGTTGATTTGGTAAGCTTATAATTTGCATTTCTCCAACCATGAGGGAAGATACACTTTCTCTTCAAAGTATTTGCACACTGCAGTTTTTCTTTTTATTTTCTGCAGCAAGGATTGGCAAACTGGGCTGGCCACCTGTTTTGTAAATAAAGCTTTATTGGAACCCAGCCACACCCATTCTTGCTGTTGTCTCTGGCTGCTTTTGCACTCTGATTGAGTAGCTGTGACAGGGACCATCTGGCTTGAAAAGCCAAAAATATTTACCATTTTGCTCTTTACAGAAAATATTTGCTGACCTCTGCTCTAGAGGGAATTCTTTGCCCATTTATGAGTCCACCGTTGACCCAGTCTTTGTTTTTAGGCATCACAAGTCCACTTGGATGGTCCGAGCCCATCTGCCTCCAAGCAGAGTCTGCCTCTTTCCATTATGTGGTGAAGGAAAGTCTGTCCTTTTGTCCTCCTCCAGCTGTGCCACTTTACCCCACAATGCTGGGACCCAGTGCCCTGACTTTGGGGGTGAATGATTGTCCATTTTATCTGTTCATGTGCTAATGCAGACAAAACTAGTGCTTCACTCATGCAATATGCATTGCATGCACGAGGGCATTCTGGTCCTCTCCATTTGAAGCAGCCGCTTGAGGGACTACAGAACCGAACCCCAGAGTCTTGATCCAACAGTTGTTGAGTTCCTTCTGTGAGGAGGGGAACCAGAAACACAAATCATCTGAGACAATGCTCCACGTGCTTACAGGGCTCCATAAAAATGCCACGTTAATTGCAGTTTTGCAGGGTGCATTGAACAAATCATATAATATCATTGAATGTATCATGTGTTTGTTATATAATGTCAGTAAGTCATTTGTTGTGTTCCAGATGTTATGGCCCCTGTGTAGATAATTCGGTGCAGGAGGAGATGGGAACAAAAGGGCCTTTGGCCAGAGCTGGGAACAGCCATTGTGGAAGGGGTGGCCCTCACAGAGGGCCTGGCCGCTCTCGTGAAGGAAGAGCTGTGCTGGACAGGGCAGCAGAGAAATGAACTGGAGGCTGGAGCGGCACGTGGGAGCAAGGCATGGCTTTTATTAAACTGGGGGGAGGTATTACGACATCCCCGTATGCTGTAGGGATTGCATAGATGATAAGAAAGAATTGACGATGTGGGAAAAAGAGGGACCATTGCTGGAGTATGTCCTTGAGCAGGTGAGAGGAGATGGGGTTCAGAGCACAAGTAGAGGTTTAAGTTTTTTAACTTCTCGGAACCTCAGTTTCATCATCTGTGAAATGGGACAATCAAACTTAAGTTAGGGCAGAATTTCCCAATTGTGGCACTATTGACATTCGGGCTGGATGATTGTCATGGGGGGCTGTCCTGTACACTGTAGTAGATGCCGGGAACAGCCCCCTAGTTGTGCCAAAAATGTCTCTAGACATTGCCAAATGCCCTTTTTTTGCGGGGGGGGGCATGAAATCCTGGTTGAGAATAGCTTCTCGCCACCACTTCTCTGTAGGGCCCCTTTTAAGTAAACCTCCTTGAAGTCTCCTTATTTGAGAGTGCCTGCTGTTTCCTGTTAGGAGCCTGACTGATGCAGAAGTTAAGGACTTACTAGCCTCAAACAGACACTCCCCTCAGTGTAATCAGAAACATGAGAGAGAAGTGAGCTTGGCTTTTCTTCCCTGTGTTTCAGTGAGGATCTGGGCACTATCTGAAGTCTTGTCCCACCCCTAGGGGACTCTGCTGTGGTGGCTTCTTTGGCTTAGAATGTGCTCTAATCTACCTGTTGCAGTCCTTTCCATAAAGTATTTTCTTATGGAGGTGAATTTCAGATAATGTGAAACCATGTATGCTTTTAATACAATTAGAACAATTAACAACTGTTAAGTTAGAAATTTAACAGTTATAAAAACAATTAACCATTTAAAAGTGAACAGTTCAGTGGCAATTTAGTACATTTGTAATGTGCCACCACCATGTCTATCTGGTTACAAAGCACTCTCATCAGCCCCAGAGGACACCCTGTACCTATTAAGTAGTAGCGTTCTATCTTTATGGCTTTACCTGTTCTGTATTCTAGTTCTTCCTGTTTTTTTAAGCGCAGTTCAAGTTCCCGCTTTTTCAGTCAGGCTTCCCTGGCCCCCAGCAGGCCAGCAGTGTGCTGTGGAGGAGGTCAGGCAGATCAGGGTCTCAGCACTGCTTTGCTGCCTGACCTCGGGCAGAATTCCTGGCCTGCAGTGGGCACCCAAAGAACCGTACCATCTTTTTCTTTTCTCCATTATGCCAGCTGAGTGCACTGCAAGGATTGGCCTTCGAGCAGAGAAATGACTTTCCCTCTGCCACTGCATAGAGAGGCAGGGAAATACCGTTGTGTGTGTGTGTGCAGCCTTGCCCAAGTGACCTAACTCCCTCTGTGGATGGGCACCATGATTACCTTGACCTCCTGGGTTGTGACAGGGATTGGAGAAGGGAGTGCCTTGGGGGCATCTTGCTGGTTTTCCCCTCCCCACGTGGCAGAGAAGCTTTTTCACCTTTATACTCCCCCAGGGCAGTGAACACAGAGGCCAGGATTGGACTGCTTTGCCTGTGCTCTGGAGAGAAGGAAGCCTGATGAAAGGACTTGTTAGAGCCAGAGGTATAGGATTGCCCACAGCAACAGCAATAATAGTTAATATGTATAAAGTGTTTGGTGTATACCAGGCACTGTTCTAGGTGCATGGTATCCATTCACTCATTAATAGCTGTAGGAGGGGACTTCCCTGGTGGTGCAGTGGTTAAGAATCCATCTGCCAATGCAGGGGACATGGGTTTGAACCCACATTGTGTGCCACAACTACTGAGCCTGCACTCTAGGGCCCACGAGCCACAACTACTGAATCCTATGTGCCGGGAGCCCATGCTCCGCAACAAGAGAAGCTGCTGCAATGAGAAGCCTGCGCGCCGCAACTAGAGAAAGCCCACGCACAGCAACAAATACCCAATGCAGCAAAAAAAAAAAAAAAAAAAAAAAAAAAAAAAAAAAAAGCTGTAGGAGGTGCAGAGGGGTTAAGTAACTTGTCCTTGGTCACATAGCTGATGATGTAGGATTCAAACCTGCCCTGTCCTACTCTGAATCCCAGCTCTCTCTCCCCAGGAGGTCACTGAAGGCTGGAGATTTGTGGGAAGAAATAGTGTAGGATCTTAAGGATTCTAAACGTGAAAGACAACAGCGATGCACCTGAACCAGGTGACTGACTTTCAAACGCAGGTGATTTCTAAGTTAGAGCCTCAGGAGATCACTGCATTTCTCTGACAGGTTTGTGGACCCTGGGTGTATTCCCTGGGGTGCCTTTCTGTTTTCATTTTGATGGTGCTCTATTTTCATTTTGATGGAGCCTGTTCTGTGAATCACTTTGCTGTATACCTGAAACTAACACAATATTGTAAATCAACTATACTTCAATTAAAAAAAAAAAAAAGAAGCCTATTCTGGCTCATCTGGTTGATAGTGTTGACTCAGCGCTATCCTTACAGAAGGAAGGAAGCAGAAAGGCTGGGATTTCATAGAGAAATCATTCCTGAACTGGCAGTGGGGCTGTCACTGCAGGTTTGTTACACGGGTTGAGGGTGAGCAGGATTTCACAGATGGCCGAGCCAGTGGACTCGAAATTGAATCCTTCCTTAAGCACTTCCATGGGTGAAGGTCTTTTCCTCTCAGCCCCAGTGCTCTGTTGAGTGGAGCCACCTTTCCTTCTTTGTCAAGGATTAGATGCCAGTCAGTTAATGGCTTAGCCCACAGTTGAGGCTCAGTAGGTGGGCACTGGCTCCCTACTCCTCTTGAGTGGTTGCAGCCATTGAGGCTGGAAGATTCTTCTTGCCCTGGGAGGGGTCCTGTATTCTCCTCTTGGTCCCTGGGAGAAGGTAGGAAAGAGCCCGCTAGCATCGATTGCTCTGCCTGCCTGTCTCCACAGACACCCCACACTCGCAGACTGCAGAGCTAGGAGGGTGTGATCTCATGCAGAAACCAGTGCCCCGAGAAGGGAAGTGACTGTCCGTGTCACGTGTCCAGCAAGCAGCCCGGCCGGGATGAGAACTCCTGATGCCTTGTGACTTCCCACTGTTCCTCAGGGCCATGGGCCTCCTGGGCACCTCCTGCCGTCGGTGAATGCTCCCAAGGCCACCTGTACTCCCTCTGCCCTACAAGACCCCCTTCTCTTCATCCTCATTCAGGCCTGGGATGGCCACAGGTGCCTTTTCAGGGGTCAGGACTGTCTTTTTCAAGTGCACTTCTTTTTTTTTTTTTTAACAGTTTCCCCAAAGGAATGTGTCTTGCTTATTACTGACATTTTGTATGTTTCATTCATTGGAATATTTCTTTTTTTTTTTTAATTTTATTTATTTATTTTTGGCTGTGTTGGGTCTTCGTTGCTGCATGCGGACTTTCTCTAGTTGTGTCGACGGGCTTCTCATTGCGGTGGCTTCTCTTGTTGTGGAGCATGGGCTCTAGGCGTGCAGGCTTAAGTAGTTGTGGTGCATGGGCTCAGTAGCTGTGGCTTGCGGGCCCTAGAGAGCAGGCTCAGTAGTTGTAGCGCCCGGGCCTAGCTGCTCTGCAGCGTGTGGGATCTTCCCGGACCAGGGCTCGAACCCGTGTCCCCTGCATTGGCAGACGGATTCTTAACCGCTGCGCCACCAGGGAAGCCCCAAGTGCACTTCTTGTCTGGGGAGAGATCGCGTCAGCGAGGGTGGGTGTGTGGTGGGCTGAGACCTGCACAACCTCAGGCTGTTTCTCTCTAGAAAACAGGCTTTCTTCCCACGGTGGAGAGGCTTTGCAGGGTGAGGCAGAGGAGGCTGCTGACCTTTCTAGGAAAAGCAGTGGAACAATTCTATCACAGAGATCTGGGTTCATCATGCATATCACTAGGGGTAGATGCTGTATCCTTGCTCTTCACGGTGGGTCAGGCACCAGCAGCATCAGCATCATCTGGGACCTTGTGAGAGATACAGAATCCCAGGCCCCACCCAGCCCTTCTGAATTAGAACCTGCTTGGAGATTCGTGTGCATGTGAAAGCTTGAGAATCACTGCGCCAACAATTATCAGTAGTGAGATGATGGAGATTTTTTTTTTTTTTTTTCCAGCCCCGCCCGCCCCGATGATGGAGATTTTTTTTAATTTTCTTTATTTCCCCCTGACTTGATATTATTGTATTTTTTCACATGAATTACTCTTTTTTTTTAAATTGTGGTAAAATACACATAGCACAAAGTTTGCCATCTTAACCATTTTTAAGTGTACAGTTTGGTGGTATTAAATACCTTCACACTGCTGTGCGGCATCCCCACCATCCATCCCCATGACTCTTTTCATCTTGTTAAACTGCTAACCCCCATTCTCTCCCCTCCCCTCCCCCTGACAGCCACCATTACACTTTCTTTCTCTATGATTTTGATTGCTCTTAGTACCTCATATAAGTGGAATCATGTGGTATGTATCTCTTTGTGTCTGGTGTGTTTCACTTAGCATAAGGTCCTTAAGGCTCATCTGTGTTGTAGCATATTGCAGAGTTTCCTTCCTTCTTAAGGCTGAATCATATCTATTGTATGTATATGCATACATATTTTGCTTATCCATTCATCTGTCGGTGTACACTTGGGTTGCTTCCACATTTTAGCTACTGAGAATAATGCTGCTGTGAACATAAGCATACAAATATCTCTTCAAGACCCTGTTTTCAATTCTTCTGTGTATATACCCAGAAATGCTGGGTTATATGATAGTTCTATCACATGAATTACTTTTATGATCAGAAAGAATAGCAAAAGCACTTCAGGGGGGAAAACCTTTTCGAGTTTCCAGCTGGCGTTGCCCAAGGGCAAGTAGAGTTGTTGGGTGCAGTACTTGGAAAAAGGAAGAAAGCAAGCCTGACTTCCCAATTCCGGTGTTAGAGAAGAGCTGAAACTAGACCTTCTGCTAAACGAAGAGCAGGGTGTTTTGATAGACACAGGTGTCAAGAGCAATGTTTGAGGGCCTAGGGTCGGTGGGGTCTCTAGCCATCCTGAATGACGCTTCAAGATGGCCTCTGGTCTGGTGGGAAGGATGCGTGAGCTATCCTTTCTCAAGACCTCTTCCAGAAAAAATAGCAGTGGCAGAGTTTGGGAAGTCAGCTGTATTACTGTGTGTCCTTGGAGAGTCTACTGCCTGGTTTGATCTCCAGGCCTGGGGTGAGGCAGGAGCCCGTGTGGTAGTCCTAACAACCCTTGAGGGGCACGACCTCCAGTCGGGGTCACCATTCCACCTATTTTTTTTTTATGTGTTTTTAAAAAAAATTAATTAATTAACTAATTAATTTTTGGCTGCATTGGGTCTTCATTGCTGTGCTCAGGCTTTCTCTAGTTGCGGTGAGCGGGGGCTACTCTTCATTGTGGTGCATTGGCTTCTCATTGCGGTGGCTTCTCTTGTTGCAGAGCATGGGCTCTAGGCTCACAGGCTTCAGTAGTTGCAGCACGCGGGCTCAATAGTTGTGGCTTGCAGATCTAGAGCGCAGGCTCAGTAGTTGTGACACACGGGCTTAGTTGCTCCGCAGTGTGGGATCTTCCCGGACCAGGGCTTGAACCCGTGTCCCCTGCATGGGCAGGTGGATTCTTAACCACTGTACCACCAGGGATGTCCAACGGTTCCAACTATTAGTATTCAAATACAGAACAAAACCTAAACCCATTATCATGGTCCACAAGACCTTTGTTACTGGCCCCTGCCTGTCTGTCTTTGCTTCCCCTTTTCTTTTCTTTTTCCCCTTTTCTGCTTTTTACTCAAGTCATAAGAGGCTTCCTTTGGGTCCTGGAAGACCAGAAGCCAAGCTGTTCTTTCCTCTCTTCCCTGGCCGTTTGCTCTGCCTGGAATGCTGGTCTTCCATATCTTTCCATGGCTGCTCCTTCTTGTTATAAAGGGCTCAGCTCAGATACTATGTGTGCAGAGAGGCCTTCCCTGACTGCCCTGGCTGACGTGGCCCTCTTGCTTCCTCCCTCTCTCATCACCCCATTTTGTTTTTCTTTCTTTCTAACATCATCTTTATTAGTTTACTTAGGAGCTATTTGTTTCTTCCTAAGAGAATTTTCGCTCCATGAGAAGATCGTTCTTTTATACCATTTAACTCTTGTGTCCCCAGCACATAGAACATTGCCTGGCACACAGTAGAAGTTAAATAATTACCGAGTGGGTCAATGCATGTAATTGCTTGTCTTCTCTGAGCTTCAGTTTCCCCATCTGCGACTCAGGGATCCTACTACCTGGCTGGTAGGGTGGTCGTGAACATTACAGGGCACAATGCATTCAGAGGACTCAGTTTTGTGCGTGGCATGCAGGAAGTGCTCACCACACGGTTACAGTTGTTAGCAACCGGGTGGCCCTGGCATGACTTACATGAGTCACTGACCATCTCTAAGGTGATGCCCTGCTGGTACTCCCTGGTGAAGCCCAGGCTGAGTTGCCCAAGAGAGAAGCAGCTCAGTGGCAATTCAAGGCCTGCAGTGTGGAGCATCTGCCCTTGTACAAACTCTAAATTTGGGTCTCCCTTGAAACAGTTGTGTCCTGTGTCTGCTGCATCACAATATGTAGCTGTGTCTGTTGATGGGAGTCACTGGGTCTCTTGTGGAGCATCATATGTGGTTCTGACAGTGGTCTGCCTGGGGCTTTGAAGTGTCCTTGCCCCACACCCTCTTAAATGGGAGTTTGGTGTATGCCATGTGTATCAGTTGAGAATGCTTTTGGCTGTAAGTAACAGCCCGATCAATGTACAATGCTTGAACAAATGGAACTGTTTGTTGTGTGAGAGGTATGAGATTTCTAGTACTGGTTCAGCAGCAGAATGACATCGGGGCTGGTGTCTCTGTGATTCTCTTGGCCTTTGCTGCGGGCTTGTTGCCTCAGGGTAGCAAGATGCTGCCCTGGCTGCACCCGCTGTGTTTATGATTAAGGCATGAAGGATGGAAGAAGGGATGAAGCCCTTACCCTCTGTTCTTTTATAAGGATGGCATAATTTCCCCAGATCCCTCCCAGTGCTCTCTGCTTACGTGTCATTAGCTAGAACTTCTTACGGGCAGCCTTACAAGAGAGGCTGAGAACAGGAGTAATTAGGTTTTTCATGGAAAAATAATGTTGGAGATGATGGTGAGGTCAGCCAACAAGCAGTGCCTGCAGTACTAGGAAACTTACATTTTAAGTTAGACTATTGGTTCTCAACTGGGGGCAATTGTGTTCCCCAGAGGACATTTGGCAGTATCTGGAGACATTTTTGTTGCCACAGCTAGGGGGTGTGTGTGTGTCTGTGTCTGTGTCTGTGTCTGTGTCTGTGTCTGTGTGTGCACACGCTAATGGTGTCTAGTGGGTAGAGGCCAGGGATGCTGACAGACATCTTAACAATTCACAGGGTGGCCACAGAGAATTATCTGGTCCAAATGTCAGTGACACCAAGGTCGAGAAACCCTGAGTTAGACAATTCCAGTAACATCATCCAAATTTGGGGAACACAGTTTAGCTGCTTTCCTGGGTTGCAGTAACAGGAAAGTGGTCCAACTTCATTGTAATGATTGATACCTGGTCTTGTTATTGATTTTACTAAAGAGAAGGCTGATGCTACTTGGGCACAGCCATATACTACGTGTCAGAGAGTCTTAACAGAAAGCGAATGTCAAACAAAACTAATTAAGCCTCATTGCATTTTAGGATCACAGAACAATGACATGAAAAGACAATTTCTGCTGGAGCGACTGCTGGATGCAGTGAAACAGGTAAGAAGAAAGCTCATGTTTGACTTTGTGGTCAGGTCATAGTGTCAGATGATCAATGAGGAAGTCATTTCTGCCCTTCTATCTACACAGACTTCCTCCGGCTTTGTATCTGGGAACGGTGAGGCTAATCATTTTCCCCAGCAAATGATAGTGATCAGTGGTAGGGACAAAGGAGCTCCTGTGTCCTGACTTCCTGGAGACCCCTGGAGCACCCGGCCGCATCCTTCACATCCTCCTTGAGAAGGGCATTGAGTGGGTTTCAAAGCCTCATTTCCAAGCAGTTGTGTTTTAGGGCAACTCCTAAGGGTGCTGCAGCCGTGGTTGGAGTTAGGACCCCGTGAGCACAGGAACAGAAGTGAGGCCGTGCTCAGGACTGTGTGGATCCCGCGGGTGGGCTCTGCTTGGATCGGCTGACGCTGTTTTCGATGCCTGGCTCTTGGCTGGGCGTGGAAGCGAGCTTTGACATGAGGCTGGCGTCACTTTGCTTGCTTGCAGCTACCAGACAGGCATCATTTCTTGCACATTCATCGCATGCGTGATTCTCTGCTAAGTGCTTTACATCTAATCCTTCCAGCCACCCCGTGAGATAGTTCTTGCAAATATTGCCATTTTACAGATGAAGAAACTGAAAAACTGAAGCTCAGGTCTGATAACGTGCTGCTGACGTCATAGTTAATAAGCAGCAGAGCTAGGATCTAGCCCTAGGAATTCACATTTTGGAAGGGGCGACTGGCGATTATCTGTGTGTAATCACGATATAGGGAGATAAATATGTACTTTAATGGAAGTGTCTGTTAAGTGTCGATGTGAGTCCAGAGAATTTAGCATCTACCCAAGCCTCGAGGCATCCAGGTATGGTGGGAAGGACACAGATTCAGGTGTAGCTGAGGTTGAAGGCCAGCTTAATCTCTTCACAGCTGTGTGTGCTGGGGCAACTCATCCAGCCTCTCTGAGCATCCTTCTCTTTAACTGGGTTACCGATCTCTATAGGGCTGTTGATGGAATTGCATTTGTTAAAGTGGGTAAAGGGCCATGGCCAGCGCCTGTTCCACAATAAATGCACAACCCACATTATTAGTTTCTTCTTTCTTTGCTCCAGAAATGGAAAGTAAAATAAGAAGATGAAGAGTTAAGTCAAGCCACGTCAAATGTAGCAGTTAAACAGAAATAACTTGGATCTTCTGCCTAGAGCTGCTATTATTATTTTGGGGGTGAAAGTGTTGTATATATGCCTTTTAAAAATCAACTTTATTGTGGTGTAATTTGCATACAATAAAAGATACCAATTTTAAGTGTGCAGTTCCATGAGTTTTGACAAAAGTATCATTTAAATGTCTATACACACACACACACACACACACACACACTATAATAAGGAATCTTGCAAACGTGCTACCCACAGTGGAGATTCTACACTTTTGAAAGGGTAGTGGAGAGGGGTGATGCTTGCACAATATTGAGAAGTGAATTGAATTGCATAACTAAAAATGGTTAAAACGGTAAATTTTATGTTGTCTATATTTCAGCACAGTTAAAAAAAGAAAAAAGAACAGTTTGCTTTTGTTTCCACCCTCCCTGGGTGAATTGTGGTTCAGCACAACCAGACGACTTGTTTGAAGCTTGAGTTATGCCGTCATAACTTTATAGCCAGCCATGACAACTTTGGGCCCTGTCAGAAGGGACCCATCATCACAGATTTGTGGAAGTTTTGATTACTGCCTGTTAAGGGCTCTGTGTTATTGACAGTCAGCTGCTGACAGATAGAAGAAGCTTCCTAGATAAGCTGCAGGAAGCCGTGTGCTTCTGTTTTCCTCTCAGCGTTGTCTTTGCACAAGGCTCACTTCTCTACAAGTTGGAGATAAGGGCTTCCTTCAAGTGGTGGCTGGAAGGCTGGGGTGCCCGCTGTCTTAGGTCTTGGGCTGACACCCAGGGTGTGGGGACACCCTGACTTGGCACCCAGAGTTCCTGACCTTGTGTCCCGCCGTGACCCTGAAGGCCTGTGGGGGAGGTTTTGTGTGTCCCATCCCAACAGCTGATCTCAGCAGCTTCTTTTTCCGTGCAGTGCCAGATCCGCTTTGGAGGGAGAAAGGAGATCGCCTCAGATTCCGACAGCAGGTAAATATGTAGCTTCTGAAACCCTTTACCATCAAAGACCAAAAAGGTGGCCAGAGATTGACCAGCTTCTATATTCTGCCGCTGCAGCCAGGTGGGGCAGTGATTGCATTTGGGGGATCTGTAGATCATCTCTGCAGTGACTACTTGTCTAAAGTATTTCCAGCTTCCTGTCATCCTCCTTCTAGGAACCTACTCTGAGTGAATTCCTTGAAATGACTTTCCACATGAAGTTATTTTCACGGTAATTTAATGATGAAAACTCAGAAATCTGAATGCTCAACAATTGGGAAATGGTGAATAAACTACAGTGCATCGGTAGAATGGAGTGTTATATAGCCATTACGTTGATGTCCATACAGAATTTGTTTTAAGCAGAAAAATGCAAATGTAGTGATTTAAAAATAATGTATTTAGTAAAAATAAAAAGAGCAGGATACAGAGTTAATATGGATTCAGAGTGATCCTTGCTATGTTAAACAACAACTCTGGCAAAAAACGTACCAAAATGTGAGTAGAGGTCATGTTGAGGTTAAGACTTGGGAATCTTTATACTTTCTGATATTTTTTTCATATTTTATACCGTGATCGTGTGTCCCTTCTATAATTAAAAAAAAAAAAGTCCTAAAAATGGCCACTGACCTTCATGACCTGACATGACTGCATAAGCTTATAACACCGCCTAGGAGGAGAAGCAAATGTTTTGGCAAAGGTAAGAGACACAGGCATTTGCTGGAAATGCCCAGTGAAGTCCTTCAGGGCTAATTCATGCTCTGCAGCCTTGGAGGGGCAGGAGGAACATTCCCGCAAAGGAAGGGGAGGGAAGGGAACTCACTTGCTCAGCATTCATCTCATCCTGGAGACTGCAGGTGTTCCCCACTCTGTGACCCTGACCCACCCAGCCCAGCCAGTTCCCTTCTCTGTCCTTCCAGAACCTTTCTCTTTGTGACACTTTACCAGCCACGAGCAGTGTGTGTAGTGCTACATTTTAATCGAGCTATGGGGACTATTTGAAACTGGTGCAGATTTACAGTTCTACTCCCCACCCTTACACTCTCTGCTTGTTCTTTCTCAGTTTTTCTCCATAACACCAACTAACAACTGTCCATTATGCTTTTTAATTTTGTTTCTTTTTGTCGCCCATACCATAACAGCGGGATGTTTGGCTGTCTTGTTCGCGGGTGTATCCCCAGTGCCTAGAAGCATCTAGAAGGTGCTCAGGGAGATTCGTTGTCTGGTTGAGTGTGTGCGTGGCTTTGTACCACACATGGTCAAGTGTTTTTTAATTTTTAAATATTTATTTATTTGGCTGCCTCGGGTCTTAGTTGCAGCATGTGGGATCTTCGTTGCGGCATGTGGGATCTTCGTTGCAGTATGTGGGAGCTTTCATTGTGGTGCGTGAGCTCTTTGTTGTGGTGTGTGGGCTCCAGGGTGCATGGGTTCAGTAGTTGTGGCACACAGGCTACCTAGTTGTGGCGCACAGGCTCTAGGGTGCGCGGGCTCAGTAATTGCAGCACGTGGGCTTAGTTGCCCCGTGGCATGTGGGATCTTATTTACCCGACCAGGGATTGAACCTGAGTCCCCTGCATTGGAAGGCAGATTCTTAACCACTGCACCACCAGGGAAGCCCCGTGGCATGTAGGATCTTATTTCCCCGACCAGGGATCGAACCTGAGTCCCCTGCATTGGAAGGCAGATTCTTAACCACTGCACCACCAGGGAAGCCCCATGGCATGTAGGATCTTATTTCCCCGACCAGGGATCGAACCCGAGTCCCCTGCATTGGAAGGCAGATTCGTAACTACTGCACCACCAGGGAAGTCCCTGGTCAAGTGTTTAAAGAGGTTGTGAGCTTGGAAGGCAGAGGGTCAGCTTCTCTATTTTTTTCTTTCTCAGTGTTTTGCACAGACATTCTGTGCCCATCACACATTAGGTTCTCTGTATGTTTGTGGCATTAGATCATTAAACTGAATTTTTGCTTCAGTTCTTCCTGAGAGCCTACTATGGGGCCTGGCCTCCGTCAGCACAGGGGTTCTCATTTTGGAACCCAAGGTCCACCTGCATGAGAATGAGAGGCTTATTAATTAATCATGCAATTCTGTAGCTCATCCTAGATCTCCTGAACCAGGAGGTGTGTATGTGCGAGTGTGTGCATGCATGTGTGTGCGTATGGGTGTGTGCGTGTGTGGGTGTATGTAGTCAGGAGTTCTTTATCGCTTTTCTTCATAATTATTCTTTTCATTTCCTGAGAGAGAGAACCCATTTCTGAATGTTAGGTTAACATGTTGTTATATAATAGAGCTTACTATTACAACTTTTATTATGTAAACTGTTGTGTTTTATAGTAGAATTAACAAAGTTAATTCCTTCCATGGTAACTGGTTTCCGGCTAAAAGGAATATCCTGCTTAATAATGATAATGATAGTTACTGTCTCTTACTGTTCCAGCTGCCCTTTGTTCGTGTCGACTCTTAGTCTCAGTGCAGCCTCAGGAGAAGCAGCGGTGTAATTCTTTAAAGATAAGAAAACAGAGGCTCAGAGAGGGCAAGTCAGACAGCCTAGGTGAGTCATCTCGGGAATGTTAGAGTTGGAGGTTGGACCCTAGTTTCTTGGGCTCCAAAGTCTATTCTTCCAATGTTATATCACCTTTAGCGATTATATCGGTTTTGAAGCTGGGTTTCAAATTTTTTTTTGTTTTCTCCCGCCTAGAGGGTTCCTTCTCAATATCAGAGTCTTGGTCTCATCTTGCAACGTGTTTGGCTAAAGGCGGCACCACCTTCACATAGGAAAGGCCACATCATCCTTATTCTGTGAGAAAGTTTAACCTCAAGAGGGAAAGTCACTGAATATTTTAAAACAACTGTTGTGAAGTCTGAAAAGAAAGATAAGTCACCTCTCTCCTCACCCCTGACAAACGGCCTGGCACCAGAATGGATCTCAAATCCATTCGCTTCTCTCCAGCTCTCCAGCCATTGCCCTGTCCCAGTCACCACATGGCTCACAGGACAGTTGCCGTAGACCCACCACCGTCTTCCTTCTTGTCCTGCCTCCTGTGCATTGAGAGGGTTCCGCAGAACGCAGATACCCACCTGTCACTCCCCCATGGTAAACCTTCCACTGGCTTCTCTTTGCTTTGGGAAAAAGACCCACATCCTTAGCAGCCTGGAGGGCCCCATACCTCTCCCCTGGCGCTTTGCTCCTGCCACCCTGCCCTGGCCTTTCTGTTTTTTTTGGTTTTTGTTCTTAAAGCCTTTCAGTAATTTTTCAGGGAAACCTTCCAGACCCCTGATACGAATCCTCCATATTCCTCTCCAGCCCTGGCCATCTGGACCTGTTTTCCTTGCTCTGTACCACGGACTGGCAAACTCTTTCTGTTAAGGCCTGGATTTGGCCTCAGGCTGTATTTTGCTGACCCCTGCTCTGTACTGTTAGATTCTATAAACCTCTGTTTCTCATTACTACACGTCTGTGTGATGAATCAACTGGATGACCAGCTGGAGAGAAGCCTGTTTTGCTCACACTACGTCCACAGCGCCTGACACATAGTAAGTGCTTAGTAAGTACTTATTGGATTACTCATTTGTTTAACAGTTAGTCACTGAACGCCTACTTGGTGTCACAGACACTGGGGCTTTCCAAATATTTCAGACAGATATCTACCCCTCAGGTGGCTTCATGTCCACCTGGGAAGATAGTCCAGTGAGGCAGTGATCACAGCATGCGATGCCGAGGGCCATATCCAGGGGGCTGTCAGATGCCCTGGGCAGGCTGGTGTGAAGATTCATGGGCTCTCAAGGCCTGAATCTGGCGCTTCCCCTTTCCAGCTGCATCACTAACTTTTCTAAGCCCAAGAATTAGGTCTACTGTGATACTGTGACTTATAATAAGAAATACACATGATTGTTCTTTGCTCCATTCCTGGTACGGACCTCCTAAAACCCCTGGAATTTCCGAAGTGGTATCACCTTTCTGGTGATAGCCAGAAAGGTGTCTTTTGTTATGTTAATGTAGTGATTTCTGGAAATCACCCGAAGTTGGAGGCTGGTTGCCAGGAGAACCAACCACGTGATTAGAGGGTTGGAACTTTCAGTCCCATCTCACCACCACTAGGGAGGGGAGAGGGGCTGGAGATGGAGTTCAGTTGCTGATGGTCAATGATTTAATCAAGCCTATATAATGAAGCCTCCATAAAAACCCAGGAGGATGGGGTTCAGAGAGCATCTGGGTTGGTGAATACTTGGAAGTGGGAGGAGAGTGGTGTGCTGGGAGAGGGCCTGGAAGCTCTGTGCTCTTTTCCCATACCTTTCTTCCATCTGGCTGCTCCTGAGTTATATCCTTTTTCTTTCTTTTTTTTTTTTAACATCTTTATTGCAGTATAATTCCTTTACAATGGTGTGTTAGTTTCTGCTTTATAACAAAGTGAATCAGCTATATATATACATATCCCATATCTCCTCCCTCTTGCGTCTCCGTCCCACCCTCCCTATCCCACAACTCTAGGTGATCACAAAGAACGGAGCTGATCTCCCTGTGCTATGCAGCTGCTTCCCACTAGGTATTTGTTTTACATTTGGTAGTGTATATAATGGACTCCCAACCACTGTGCCACCAGGGAAGCCCTGTTGAAGATTTTTGCATCTATGTTCATCAGTGATATTGGCCTGTAGTTTTCTTTCTTTGTGATATCCTTGTGTGGTTTTGGTATCAGGGTGATGGTGGCCTCATAGAATGAGTTTGGGAGTGTTCTTCCCTCTGCTGTATTTGAGAAGGATAGATGTTAGCTCTTCTCTAAATGTTTGATAGAATTCGCTGGTGAAGCCATCTGGTCCCGGGCTTTTGTTTGTTGGAAGATTTTTAATCACAGTCTCAATTTCAGTGCTTGTGATGGGTCTGTTTATATTTTCTATTTCTTCCTGGTTTGGTCTCGGAAGGTTGTGCTTTTCTAAGAATTTGTCCATTTCTTCCAGGTTGTCCATTTTATTGGCATAGAGTGGCCTGTAGTAATTTCTCATGATCCTTTGTATTTCTGCAGTATCAGTTGTTACTTCTCCTTTTTCATTTCTAATCTGGATGCCATTTTAAATTTACCATCTTAGGAAAAGTTCTAGGCAGGACTGTGAGGGGTTGGCTTCTGGTTGCAGCTGGTGAGTCTAGCTGGTTGGATGAGTATCAGTAGGAGCCTTGGAAAGGACGGTGCGCAGGTGTATCTGCCAGGGCTCTTTGGTAAGAGGCCACAGAAACTTACTCCAGTTGAGGATATTGTGAGCTCATGGAATTGATGACAGGTTGGGTTTGGAAACAGGAAGGAGTCAAAGCAGCTTTGGAAGTCTCCTAACCTGGAAGCAGGGTCCACTAAATGGTCTCCTAGCAGGAATGGTCCAGTTAAGGCCCTGTTGCAGGAGTGGACACCAGCTGTTTTCTGACTCGCTCTAATTCTGCCCAAGGTTGGCATTCCAGGGAGGAGGCACCTGAGTGACCAGTCTCAGGCCTCCTGGCCACCAGCAGAAGGATTGGCTGATGGAGCTTCCTGGGACCCTGTTGACTTACATAGTGCGAAGTTGTCTACTTGGGTTCATCATCATCCCCCCAAGACAGTATCCAGTAAGGAAGAAATAACCCTCCAAAATGAAATCTGGGTGCTGTTATGAAGGTGGAGTGAATATAGGGTGGCAAAATGCACAGCAGTTGTCCCTGTCACTGCCATATTATAATCTTTCCCATGACAGTTCTGTGTGGTTTGAAAATACCTTTAGGCAGTGGAATGGGGCTGGAGCACAGACTGCATATTTTCCCAACTTGGTCCTCCCTCTCTACCACATCCCTTCTTGTTTTCCCAGCACAGAGTTTCCCCAAATGAGAGATTTGTGTCATTGCAGGCACTTAACATTATTTTAAGTGTTAAATATCACAGCATTGCATTCCTTTCAATTGCCCAGTGGCTCAGTTATTCTCCTTTCAGTTCCTTTTAAATTGCAGTGATAGTGGGGGAAAGACTTGCTTTGGTATTAATATTAAGCTGAATTAAATTAAATTGCCAATATTTGATCATTTTTTGACATACCAGAATAGTAGTATCATACAGTTGAAAACAGTATCTCAAACACCCCCTGCCTCTCTGTAAACAGAGCTTACAGGTTTCAAGCACAGTCCTCCCCTGACAGCAGCAGAGACAGGATTTTATACTTTATTTGGATGGTATTTACTTTTAGGGCTACTCTGTTGAGGGCCCACAATGTTGGCTTTACATTTGCAACTGCGATAGAGTTTTTCCTTTTAAAACAGGTTTATACAAGTCGAAAAAGTGAGTCGGACTCAAGACAAGTAAATAATAGAAATATCCTCACGAGTGACAAAAGTGGCCGAGGTGTCTGTGGACAGCAGACGCTGAGCAAAGAAAAAGCGGGCTGGACCACAGCTGTTGGGTATGGGGGCCTACGTGGTATACAGTATTATTCTGTGAATACCCCAAATGTGAGTATGCTCGTGTGTGAGCATGCCTGCCCGAGTGTGTGAGTGCTTGCGTGCCTGAGAGATTTGTTTGGTCTTGCGAGATTACCTGGCAAGATGCAACAGTCCCCACGTGAAGTATAAAACAACATTGAACAACAACAACAAAAAAAAACAAAAAAACAACATTGACGGGAAGGGAAGTGACAGACAGCACTTGTTTTTTCCCATCAGATTTTGTCCTCAGAAACTGGCGGAAGTGGTGGCAGTCATAATGCACGGGCTCCTTGTCCCATTCTTTTGGCCTTGTTCTCCTGCTTTGTTTTCCCCTAAGGACGACCCGTTCTTGTGCTTCGTTAAATTATTCCTCGTTCTATCAGTCAGACTGGCCTGTGGGGAGGCTGTCGTGTATCTTTTGAATAGTTTGCCTTCTAGAAAGAATGGCCAAAGAGCTCAGCCGGCACTGGAAGTTACCTCTAGATATGCTGGTGCTCCACGGATGCTGCTTCTTCCCATGTGGAATTACAGAACATGCTGAGTTTTCCCATTGAATTAGAAAGAGCAACCCAAACTGTGGGGCAGCAGAGTGAGCGTGGGATTTGGAGCTCAGAGTTTGAATCCTGGTGTTGCCAGTTCTCGGTCGTGTTGGACTGCGGGCAAGTTTCTGACTTGCTTGTGCCTCAGTGTCCTTGTATGTAAATGGGGAGAGTGGTGATAATATTCACTTCATAGAGTTGTGAGTTCATGTGCAGCCCTTAGAACAGTGCCTGGCAGCTAGTAAGTTTCTAGAAATTGTTAGCTGTTGTTACTGCCATTATAATTTTGTGTGAAGTGTCTTGACACTCTGCCATTATGGGTGGCAGTGAGTTGGCTTTGGGTATTTGCCTCATTTAGAAATTGTAAATTTTTGTTACTCGTTCAGGTGACTATGTCAGAAGACATCAGAGAGGAGAATTTCTTCTCCTTCCGAAACATGCCAGGGAAGAGAGCTTTGTTTTGGTGATTTTTCTTTACCTGTTAAGGAATTCAAAACAGTTTTGAACTTTTTAGGAAGCTAAACAACAAACAGCTGCTCTTTGCTGTTCCCTAATGTTGTTTCTTAGCACAGTTGAAGACTGTCCTGTGTATTCCTCTGGATGCTTATGAAACTGAATGGCTTTTTCAGACACTCCTTTTCCTCTTTTAAATGTCTCTGGATTTCATCATGTGATTTTTTAATCTTCAGTTTGTCACAGGTTTCTCACCAGCCTCTTAGTGGTTTGAGCTGTTGACTGGATGTTCTAATTCTTCTCATCCTGGCAAAAAACCCTGGGGTTCATTAATTGGATTTCTTATCTCCCCAGCCCTGTGCACTTGATTTCCACTTTGAGGCTCTGTGGTAGATAATTCCACATTGCATATTCTTTCATTTTACTTTATTGATCAAATGAATTGATTTCTTTTTGAAAAAGATAATTTCTAGCAAATGGGGAGCCCTAGGGCATTTAGCAAATCTGAGCACATTTCCATGTGAATTTTAATATTTATATTGTTTATATTGATAGCTGCCAAGAGCCGTGCTTGGCCCGTAGGAAATCATATGTAAGCACGGTCATCATCAGCATCACCCCTATCCTGGTGTGGAGAGAGGCCTTGAGCATGAAGTATGAGCTTTGGAGTCAGGCGTACTTATCTTCATGCCCACTCGGTCCACAAATCACCAGTTACCAGCTGTGTAATTTAGGACTTGCTCAGCTTCTCTAGGCCTCTCTTGCACGATCTGTAAAATTAGATGATGATCGTGGTACCCACTTCCTAGGGTTGAAGTGAGGATTAGATGTAATATTATTTGCTTGATACACCCAATGAGAACTTAGTAAGCGCAATACATTTTCTTCCTATGACTAGACATACCAGTGTTTTGGCTAATTTGGAAACTAAAGGCTGGAATGATTGCTCATTAATTCCTTCATTTAGCAGATACTTGTTTATAGGTCACTGGGTTGGCACTGGGGCTGCAAACTGGATGAGATGATTGCTGTTCTCAAGGAACTCAGAATTGAGCCTGGGCAATGGACATGTGAATTGCAGACAGTCATGGTGGCCTGTGGTAATAATTACATAGTATAGACGTGAGAGGCGAGTACAGGGTCTTTAGTGGTCAAATGGGCAGGATGGGACTTCCAGGCAGCAGGAGTAGCAAATGTGAAGATGCAGGGATGTGTGAGAAAGTAGTGGAATCATGGATGATGTGTTGTATGTGTTGGGAGATGGGCTGGAAGGTCAGTAGATTCTTGGCTTGCTGTCATGGGGAAGTGTTTGAACTTTATCCACTAGGGTATTATTTCTTAAACTATGGCTATTTGTATACTCTTTTCACAATTTTTGCCATTTCCATATACCATCTGAGCCAGAGATTGGCTTGAGGTGGAATTCAAGGCCTTGTCTACTCTGGTCTTGTCATAAGCCGTCAGTGAAATCAAAGATTGATGGCTACTTCTATTTTTTTCTTTTTTTTTGGTACACGGGCCTCTCGCTGTTGTGGCCTCTCCTGTTGCGGAGCACAGGCTCCGGACGCGCAGGCTCAGCGGCCGTGGCTCACGGGCCCAGCCGCTCCGTGGCATGTGGGATCTTCCCAGACTGGGGCACGAACTCGTGTCCCCTGCATCGGCAGGCGGACTCTCAACCACTGCGCCACCAGGGAGGCCCTCTATTTTTTTCTTGACATAGTAAAATGATTAACCTAAAAATGTGCATTTATGGTCCCCCTAAAATTATGTCATGTACCATATACCCATAGTAGACTGTGGTAAGAAAGATAATGACGTTGTCAGATTTGCATTTCAGGAGGGTAGCTGCTGATCAGCATGCCAGGGGGATGGGCAGGTGAGATGGGACCTGGGGTTGGAGCCAGAGGCCGTGACTCTGTGCAGTAGGCAAGGAAGCTGAGTGGAGGTGGTGGTATTGGGAGAAGGGGTGGAAGGCTTAGGACTGAGGCTTGGTAAGATTGCCTGACATGGGGGATGAGACATAAATGCTCTGGCTCTAAGAGATGACCAGAAATCAGAACAAATGTATATTGTTTTAAATTTTGTTTGTTTTATTTATTTTTATATTTTTGGCTCTAGTAACAGGCTGTAAATTTTATTATGAGTGGCCTTTGCTTTTTCAAAGGTACATCTGTGCTTCAGAGTTGCCTGCATCTTATTTGTTTTTGTTTTTGTTTTTTTTAACTGGAGTGTGGATGATTTACAATGTTGTGTTAGTTTTTGCTGTGCAGCAAAGTGAATCAGTTACGCATATGGATACATCCACTGTTTTTTAGATTCTTTTCCCATATACGTCATTACAGAGTATTGAATAGAGTTCCCTATGCTATACAGTAGGTCCTTATTAGTTATCTGTTTTATATATGGTAGTGTGTATGTCAATCCCAATCTCCCAATTTATCCCTCCCCACCACCCGTAACCATACGTTTGTTTTCTACATCTGTGACTCTATTGTTTGTTTAAAGGAAGCTTTTGGTGTGGAGTTTTCTTTCTCCTGGGCTATGGACTCTGACCAAACTTGAAGATCCCTTGGCCACTGACTTTGGTTTTTTTTTTTTTTTTTTTTCACCACACTGCACAGCATGCGGGATCTTAGTTCCCCAACCAGGGATCGAACCTGTGCCCCTGCAGTGGAAGCGCAGAGTCTTAACCACTGGACCACCTTGGCCACTGACTTGATACACATTAACCGTTTCCTCACCGCTTCTGCATTGAGGGGCTCTTACTTTTCTCCATCTCTTTTTCCCTTTTGATTTACCAGCTTCTTCAGCTGATTCCTTCTCAGCTGCCATCTCCTGTTCCTGACTTTGAAGCTCCTCATCTGCCAAAAGAATCCCAAGCGGTGTTTGTGTCTAGACCAGAGCTGGAGGGTCTGTCCACCCCAGAGAAGACAGTTACTGTGTTTATATTAGTAACTTTAAAAAATGGTCAGAAATGATGATTTAACCCGTTTAAAAGTTGGTTATTTTTCTAATTTCTGGTTCCTCTGGTAGAACATTCATTTGACTTCATTTTACATGCCTGCCTGCCATCCTCAGGCCTTCACACGAACAGTATCTTTTAATCAATTTTTATTGGAGTATAGTTGCTTTACACACACTGATAGTATCTTGAAAACTACTGCCTTGTGAGTTTTCACTGTTACCAAGCTTGCATTTTTTCTGGTTCTTTGTCAACTGTTTTTTCCCCCTCTTTTTTCTCTACCATATCCTCTTCTCCCTCCCTCTGGGTAACTTATGTTAATGATCAAGAATCGTTTGTTCTGTGTATTTCTCCACATTCATTTAATCTTTTACAATTAAAATACACGTGTATACACACACACGCAGGTTTTATTGCCATTGTCTTACAAAAATTGAATTATATATAATGTTCTGCATCTGTATTTTCTCTCTTGGCACTACCCTAACAAAACCTTTCCAAGCTAGAGTTCTAAAAATTCTTTTTAAAAGCCTGCATTATATTGCATGATGCAGATATACCAATAATTGCCTATGAAGTAATACTGACTTTGTTTCCAATTTTTACTACTATGGACAGTGAAACAACAGACATCCTTGAGCATGTTTTCTTATGTACTAAGGATTTTGTTTGGCAGAGATTTCCGGGTTGGGTTGTTGGGCCAAAGAGAATGTGTTTATTTTTAATAGTTGTGGTCAGGTATCTTTCTAAAAATTTCTACTGGCAGTGCATGAAACTACCCTTTTCTTCCTTCCTAATAATAGTTTTGAGTGTTGTTTTGAAGTTTTGTCAGTCTGATGGTTGAAAAGTGGTGGCTCACTGTCATTTTAATTTGCATGTTGATTGCTAGTGAATTTCAGTTGTTTTTTTTCCTAATATTTGTGAGCTATTTGGCTTTGCTCTCTTGTGCAAAGCTGCTTCATATTGTTTGTCCAATTTCTTTTTGGATTATTTGTCCCCTTGTCAATTTGTGAGAGCTCTTTGTATATTATAGTAATTAATTAACCTTTCATCTGTTCTCTGCGTTGCAAATATTTTTTTTCAAATCTGTCCATTATCTTTGTAGGCACAGGTAATAGTATCTATTGCAATATTACATTTAAAAAGTTTTACATGGTTAAATGTCTTTTTACTGATTCCATATACCAACCTACCAGTTTCTGTGTTTTCAGTGTTTTAAGATCTTCCTCAATGTTAGAGTATGCATGTGGTCTTTTACATTTACTTACAAGATTTTTAATATGTACAGTTAAGCCTTTGATCCATCTGGAATTTATCTTTGTAGGGTTTCTGAGATAAAACTAAAACCAATTTTGGTTTCTTCTAGGTGGATGCCACCTTTCCCAGAGATCTTTTTGGCTCATTATCTCTGGGCTGCAATTTACTTTCGTTCCATTTACTTAGCACAGAGAGAGGGTGCTCTAGGCCAAAGCACGGAGGACTGATTGAGAGCCCTGCGCTGATCTGATGCACTGGTCCCAGCACCCCTGGCACAGCAAGGAGCGGGAGAGAGCCTTGTACTCTGGTGCCGTCACACTGAGGAGGAGGAGCCCAGCCTTAACCCCAGCCCTCATTATCCTTGCTTTAGATGAGTTTGCCTGAATTTTCAAGGATGCTTAAGTCTACCCACCTGATGGTAGATGATGCAAATAATTGAGAGGACAGGCTTATGGAAGCCCAGTCCTCTTCCTCTTTCTCTCCCTCCTCCTTCAAATGGGAATCATACCATTTATATTACACTGTAACTTGCTTTTTTTTTTTTTATAAAATAACTTGGCCATGTATTATGGACATTGTTTCAGGTCCCTAGGTAACATAATGGTGCAGCCTACCATCCGTGGCTTCTTTATGTGTAATTAAGAAAGAAAAACTAGTGCCAGTTTTAATTGGTTAATTTCATCAATTATGAGGCACACTTGGATTTCCGAGACCTTAAAATGTGGGGAAGAAAGGTGCTTCTAGGTTGTTTAGGTTTGGCATCTCATTCTTTTAAAATTTCTACATAATATTTTGTAGTGTGGAGGTGCTGTAACTTATTTACTGTTTTCCTGTTAATGGACGTTCAGATTGTGTCTAGTTTTGTTTCTGCTTTTACTATTATAACAATGCCGCAATAAAAATATTTGTGTATATGTATGTCTTTGCCTACTAATGCTTTTATATCTAATTGTTTATTTCAACTTTTTAAAAGAATAAATTTATTTTATTTATTTTTGGCTGCATTGGGTCTTTGTTGCAGTGTGTGGGCTTCTCATTGTGGTGGCTTCTCTTGCTGTGGAGCATGGGCTCTAGGTGCGCAGGCTTCAGTAGTTGTAACACGTGGGTGGGCTCAGTAGTTGTGGCTCGCAGGCTGTAGAGCGCAGGCTCAGTAGTTGTGGCACACGGGCTTAGTTGCTCTGTGGCATGTGGGATCTTCCTGGCCCAGGGCTCGAACCCATGTCCCCTGCATTAGCAGGTGGATTCTTAACCACTGTGCCACCAGGGAAGCCCTATTTCAACTTTTAATTTTGAGATAATTATAGATTCACATGCAGTTGTAAGAAATAATGTAGAAAGATCCCATTTACCCTTTACCCAGTTTTCCCCAGTGGTCACATCTTGTAAAATTCTAGGCCAGCATTTCAAATTTCGCTAGTTTTACTTATACTTATTTGTGTGTGTGTGTGTTCAGTTCTGTGCAGTTTTATCACTCTGTAGGTTCATGTGTCCCCCACCACAGTCAAGATACAGAATGGTTTCGTCACCACAGGGTTCCTCCTGTTGCTTTTTTATAACTATGCCCACCTCCCTCCTGTTCCCTCCCTCCCCATCCCTAACTCCTGGCAACTACCAGTCTGTTCTCCATTTCTATAATTTCGTCATTCCAAGAATGTTATGTAAATGGAATCATACAGTGTGTAAGTTTTGGCTTTTTTTTTTTTTCACTCAGGGTAATTTCCTTGAGAGTCATCCAGATTGTTGTATGTATCCGTAGCGTGTTTCTTTTTGTTGCTGAGTAGTATTCCGTGGTCTGGATGTACCACAATCTGTTTATTCATTGAAGGACATCTGTGTTGTTTTCAGTTTTGGGCTACTGGAAATAATGCTGCTATAAACATTTATGTACAGGTTGTTTGTGTGAACATAAGTTTTCATTTCTCTGAGATAAATACTCAAGAGTACAATTGCTGGGTTGTATGATATTTGCATATTTAGTTTTGTAAGAAACTGCCAACTGTTTTCCAGACTGGCTGTACCATTTACATTCCCACCAGCAATGTGTGAGTGATCCAGTTTTCTCTGCATTCTTGTCAGCATTTAGTACTCTCATGATTTTCTATTTTGGCCATCCCTATAGGTGTGTAGACATATCTCACTGTAGTGTTAATGTGCATTTCCCCAATGGCTAATGATGTTGAATGTATTTTCCTGTTCTTATACGTGTGTATCCTCTGGTGAAATATCTGTTCATGGTTTTTGCTCATTTTCTAATTAGTAGTGCTTTTATTTTTATAGGATAAATTCCTAGACGTAGGATTGCTGGGTCAAAGGGTACAGGCGTTTAAAAAAATTGTACTGCCTGGTCTCTTTGCAGAAGGATGTAGGAATTCACGTTTATATTCCAATCAGCAGTACCCATTTACGTGCACTCTTGCTAGGTCTGTGACTGGTTTGAAATTGATAGTCCTAAGTTGATATCTTAGTATCTGTGACACTTTCCTGGTCACTAGTGAGACTGAATATCTTTTCCTATGTTTATTGGCCAACTGTATTTCCTCCCCTCATGGTTTGTTGGTTCACCTTCTTTAATAATAGTCTTTTAATTTTTTGAGTTGCATGGCTTTTTTTTTGTCCATTTGTGGAAGCTCTTCGTGTACTATGGCCCTTAATTTTTTTAGTTGTGTGCTGTAAATATTTTCTCCAGTCTATCATTTATTGTTTTACCATATTTATATCTTTTGCCGTGTTGAAATTTAAACATTTTATGTGGTTAATTCTATGAATCTTTAAAATTTTGCTTTGAGAGTATACTGTCCTGAGGTTCTTCTGTATTTTTCTATATCATTTTTTTCTCCACTTATATATATTTTTGATCTTAACCCATCTGGAATTTAGCTCTGTGATGGTTTGAGACAGAAGTTTATTTTTATTTTCTTTCAGCCCTATAACCACTTGGGTCAGTGCCACTGGTTAAATAGCCCATTCTTGCCCATCTGAGTTGAAGTGCTACCATTATTATATATAAAATATTTCCATATTCATTTGGACTTTTGGAGGGCGATTCTCTATACTGCTTCATCAATTTGTTTATCTCTGTACCCAAAACCACACTAGGCCAAGTCCTTCCTGTGATTAGTATTGGAATTGTATTAAATATATACATTAATTTGGGAAGAATTAGCATTTTTATTTTAATAAATCTTCCCATTTAGGAAAACAATATTTCTATTTATTTTGAGCTTTACACCTTTTAAGAATATTATGTTTTTCTTCATATAGGACGTGTCTTTCTTATTAAAAATATGATTTATTTTACTGTTGTTGCTGTTGTGAATGTAGTTTGCCTCCACCATTTTGTTGACTTAAAAAAAATCAACTTTTGATGTTACAGTTTCTTTTATTGCAATATTTTAAATTTGTGGGTTAGAAACTTTTTTATATCTTTTTGTAGATAACTTTTTTTTCACTTAACATTATAATCCAAGCTTTAAAAAAAAAAGCCATTTCAAGTTTCCAGTAAGCATTTTAATAGTTGCATGTTATTTTTCCCTCACCATAACTTTTTCTTTCCCTTTTTTTTTTTTTTTTTTTTTTTTTTTTGTGGTACGCGGGCCTCTCACTCTTGTGGCCTCTGCCGCTGTGGAGCACAGGCTCCAGACGCGCAGGCTCAGTGGCCATGGCTCATGGGCCCAGCCGCTCCGCGGCATGTGGGATCTTCCTGGACCAGGGCACGAACCCGTGTCCCCTGCATTGGCAGGCGGACTCTCAACCACTGCACCACCAGGGAAGCCCTCTCCCCATAACTTTGATGCCATATTTTTTCATTCTTTTTAGCTCAAGGTAGCAATATATCTGGTTCTTGAGACATGAATACTTTTTAAATGCTTGTTTTAGAAAAAAAAGCTAAGTAAGAAAAGCATAGAGGCAAGAAAGACATCAACAGTAATTATTTTACCAAGTTGCTCTTAATTTTTCACATAATCTCCTTCAGATTTTTTTGTGTTTTTTTTAGCATAGTTGAAAACATACTTAATATAGTTTTGTACCCTGCTTATTTTTCATTTTATGTAATAAACCTGTTGGCTTATCATTATAAGCTCTTGGTAAATAAGGGCTAAATGGCATTCGATTTTGTGTTGTATTATCATTTAACCAATTCCCCAAGTGTCAAATCTTTGTGTTTTTAACTTTCCACAGTTGTAAATAATGTTTTGAATATTTTCATTCTTAAATCTTTATCTGACTTGTAGATTACAACTGAGGATTGATTTCTGCCAGTAGAATTCAGTGGTTAAAGGATGTGAACCTTTCTGAAATTTATAACACATAAATGTAGGGCATGGCCCATTTCAAATGACTGTCATGTGATGGCCTTGCTGTAGTTGATGATTGTACTGTCTGCCTTAAATCTGAGGTATGGCTAATGCTGTTAATGGCCCGTTTTTATGGGTACAGTCGACTCCGTTCTAGGTGACATTGAAGCTTTCCACACGAGGATGATCCAATCCATTTTCATGATTGTACTTTTCACCATCAGGTTCTAGTAAAGCTGTAATGTTGTGAAAGGATCAATTTGAAATTATGCTGTTAGGAGGTTAATTTGATGCAGCTCTTAAAATGCAGCTTTCATTGCTGATCCTTTCTGTCTAACATTTGCCATAAAAAAGTACAGGATTCTTAGGATTCTTGTTATAGATTAATGTGGCAGGTTAAGCGGTCTTGAAATTTAGGACGCAGCTGAGATAAACCAGTGCTTGCAGAATTTTAGCAGCAAACCAGTTAAGCTCAGGCAATATCCAGCTGTGCCGGCCGCAGTGAGACAGTTTTAAAGTCAGCAGGAGGAGGTTATTTCATTTTCCACTCGTTAACTCCTTCAGCAAGCTTTTACCGGGCACCTTGAGGGCAGGTTTTTTTAAAACAGCTTAACTGAAGACTAATTTACTTACCATAAAAATCTACTCCTTGTACGTGTACAATGCCGTGATTTTTTTAAAAGTAAATTTATATAGTTATGTAACCATCACCACAGTTCAGGTTCAGAACATTTTCATTGCCCCAAAGAGTTCCCCTGTGCCAATTTACAGTTAAGTCCTGATTTCAGCCTTAGGCGACACTAATCTACTTGTAGTTTCTATGTATTTACCTTTTCTCGACATTTCATGGAATCATACAACATATGGCTTTTGGGTGTGACGTCTTTCCCTTAGCATGATATTTTCAAGGCTCATCCTTGTGTCAGTACTTTATTCCTTTTTATTGCTGAATAGTAGTCCATTGTATCGATATACCACATTTTATTTATCCATTCATCTGGTAAACAGCTATATGCATAAAAACTTGAAGTGATTTTCTTGGCTGGTGCTTTTGAAAAAAATGAAAACATTCACTGTTAAGTGCCCTGCTTAAATTAAGAACATGGCCAATTCATTAACTGATAGTAGAAGTTAGATGTGAGAAAATGCCGTGGAGGCAGCCAATCCTCCCACTGCCTCCCCTCCCCTGCTGCGTGTCAGAGAGCACTCAGCAGAGAGCATTCTGGGAAACAGGAGAGACTGAGCTGAGAAAATAATGAGCTCCATGAAAGCAGGTGCCCCTTTCATTTCTGCAGAAAGTATCATATGCCTGAGTCAAGGTGAGAAGAAATGGAAAATCTTCAGGTGACGTGATTATAAATCAGTGCCCAGAGCATGCCCACTGCAAGCTGAAGGGCTTAGATTCATGTAGTTGGACCAGTGTGTTCTCCTTGGTTCCCTAGTCTTTTTAAAAAAAAATTTATTTATTATTAATTAATTAATTAATTTTGGCAGCACCAGGTCTTAGTTGCAGCATGCAGGATCTTTTAGTTGCAGCATGTGGACTTCTTAGTTGCAGCATGTGGACTCCTAGTTGTGGCATGCATGTGGGATCTAGTTCCCTGACCAGGGATTGAACCTGGGCCCCCTGCATTGGGAGCACAGAGTCCTACCCACTGGACCACCAGGGAAGTCCCTTGGTTCCCTAGTCTTAACTGACCTGGATTTGGATTCCAGATTATACAAGATCTCCTGAGATGCATCTCTCACCTAAGTATACATAAAGTCCATGTTCTGAGTTCTTCGAGGGGAGGGACCATATTGGTCACGTATACCACAGATGGCAGGCATTGTGCTAGGTGCTGTCGCCACTAAGATGAATGAGGCGTGATCCTTGCTCTCTGGAAACTCAAGTTAGCAAGAGGAGACAGCTGTGGAAAGCAGATTATTAACAGAGGTTGACCAAGTGCTGCAGCAGAAGGAAGCTCAGCATGAGGAAGCACTCAGGAAGGCTTCCTGGAGGAGGGGACCCTTGAGCTAAGTCTTGAATGACCTGTAAATATAAGCTCAGGTCAAATGGGGAGGTGAAAAGGGGACGTGGAGAGGGTGTTAAGTAGAATGGCCTTCAGCAAGGCAGGCATCATAATAAACTAATTATAGGACTAACGCCCACCTGGGTTTTCTGCTGTGTTGGGTTGATTGTGATATATGTGCATCTGGAAGGTAATGCTGCTGATGTAAGCAAACCTTGGGGACTGGGTTTGTGTTGTTCACCCATTCCCCTTAGGGGCCAGATGTTATTATAGAGTTGGTGGGGCAGTTACTGACTTGTGCACTGGAGCCAAACAAACCGACGGGGATTGTTGGGTTAATCATTGTATTTGCAGATGATTCGTTTAAAGATGTGGTTTATTATGGAGAACTCTAAACACAGACCAAGGTTTTTGCCCTCCTCCCCACCCCACCCTGAAACAGGGCCCTGGTCAGGCTCGGTTTTGCTATGCCTTGCTTTTGGTTCGTGTGGGATTTAGATAGTTTTGGCGGGTGTCCCAGCTTTCAGGGAGCCCTCAGGTGTGTGCCTGTGTGGATATGCAGAGAGACTAGCATATGCATATCTAATATTTAAGAGTGACATCTGCCACAGCAAAAAGGGTTGTATCAATGTGAGGGAGTATTCTGGGACCCAGGGTTCAAGGTTAATCACCTTTTTACCTATCCACTGAAAAAGTATTTACGGAGCACACACTGTGTTCCAGGCACTGAGTGAGCTAGGTGCAGGGGAGCCAGGAGGACAAGGTAGGAGTTGGAAACCAAATAGTGTAGTTGAGGACAAGTTCAGTTTGGGATGCCAGGTAGGGCTCCTTCCTGTGGAGGACGAACTTTTTTTAAAAAAGTTTTTATTTTATATTGGGGTATAACCGATTAACAATGTGATAGTTTCAGGTGCACAGCGAAGTGACTCAGCCATACATATACATGTATCCATTCTCCCCCAAACTCCTGGAGGGCTAACTTTGATCATTGGCAGTAGTAGCCTAGAATTCTGGGATGGATTAGTGATGTCTGTGATGGGCACAGACTAGAGGATAAATATTCGTGTGCTGTGTATTTGCTGATGCTGGGTTAGCATTTCCTGGTGTAGACAGAAGACTTGAGTAAAGGTGGCATATGGGAGGGAGTTGACTTTTGTCTTAGAATAAAGCATGTTTGTCTTGGTGGCATGGGGTGTGGTGGAAACTACCTTGGATCAGCATGGGGGTGGGTAGGGCTGGAGTACCCATGTTGCTGCTAATTATGTACTTACTAGGTACTGTCTCTTAAATGTCTCTAAGCCTCAGTTTCTTGACGTGTAAAATGGAGATAATAATACCTGCCTCAACCATATCATAATGTTGATGGGAGGAGCTAGTGAGATCATGGATGTGAAGATGTTTTACCACCCACAGAATGATAGACACTTGTAGTATTATAACTACAGGTGTGGGGCTGGGTGGAGCAGGAAATGCCTGCAGTTACGCAAGGATGAGCCAGATGGTGGTGGCCGCAGGGTCTTTGCACTGGGTCTGTCTGCCCAGCCTGCTGCCTCTTGTCATATCCAGGTCATAAGGTTACCTCCATTCGGGCCACAGAATCTAAGCCTGTTCTTGCCCTGGCTCCACCTACCACCTCATCCTGTTTTATTTTCTTCAAAGGTCTCATCAGCTGATAATGGTCTGGTTAGCTTATTTGTTTGTGTATCTTCCCCTGCTAGAACCACGGAAATGTGGTGAGGCAGAGACCTTTTCTGTCTCACTCCCACCTTCATATCCTCAGAGCCTAGAACAATGCCTGGCACATAGGAGAAGTTCAGGATTTCTTAACATTTGTTGCATGAATGATTGGAAGGGTCTCTGAAGTCCACAGACCCAGTTGGGCTGGGGGCCCAGGATCCCTGTGAGGATTGTTAAGAATTGAGTGTAGTTGCTGTGACCTCATCTCTCTGTGAACATGTTCCTGAATCTCCCATTTCTTTGGTTACTGATAAATCAATTCAGTTAAATGCACAGTAATTGTAACTTAATTGACAATTCCATCAACTCTGGATCTGACTTCACAATGTAATCTCTTACAACAAAATAAAGGACAGGAATCAGAATTCATATTATTTTTTAGGGTATGTAACAGGCCATGAAATTACACAGTGTTTCCAATTTGGCAGGCTGGTGAATTCAATCTCTTAAGAGATAATCTTGTTTCATAAAGGACATGATATGAATGAGAGTTGAAACTTGTGAATTGGATACAATTAACACCCAACCCCTCCCCACACAGAACTGATTTGTTTTTAAATTGGCTTTTTTTTTTTTCTTTTCCCCTGCTGGCTGGCACCAGTTCCATTTCCCCTTGCTTCTTGTGAATTGTTACTGTGCTTTCACCAGTCTGATGAACTTGGCTAGACTGTGCGGGGCTTCCCTAAGTTATGTGAAATGAACATGAACGGAGATTGGTGTGGAGTCAGTTACACGTCAGTTACCTGTCTGTAAATCCAGGTGTCTAGTGTGTACCCTCACTAGCTCCCTGGAGATGCCAGGGCCGCCCTGTTGTTTCTCTGCCTTCACAGGGTGGATTGATGAATCATTGGTTCTCTCGCAGGGTAACCTGTCTGTGTGCCCAGTTTGAGGCCGTCCTGCAGCATGGCTTGAAGAGGAGTCGAGGATTAGCGCTAACAGCAGCCGCGATCAAGCAGGCAGCAGGCTTCTCCAGCAAAACAGAAACAGGTACTGCTCGGCCTGATGCATCCCGGAGGATGTTCCTTTCTCTTGTTCTTTTAATTTTTGTTTATTTTTTAATAGCGGGCAAGGCGATCATCGTGCGGGACTGGTGGGGGCCAGTGGCACGTGGTGGTGCAGAAATCCGTGGTAAGGATGTCTTACTTGCAGTCAGTTAGGGTGTTGTCTGGTTTCTTAATTTAAATGAAGGCAGCCTTTGTGCAGAATTCTCAGAGCCATGTGTTGTGGTCTCCGAGGGGCTTGGGGGACCTGCAGCTAAGGTGCTTATCTCACCGACATGGTGTGGCGATTGCTGTGAAACTAATAATCTGTCCTAACTTTGTGCACAAGGATAGCACGGCATTTCATACTTAAGTCTGTCTTCAATAACAGCAGCAGAAACCAGGCAGGTCTCCGAGCTTATCGTTCTGCTGCCATCCATTTTAAAATCGTCACAGCATTTCCCTCGTCCTGTGCTGCTGTGTCTCTGATGACAGGGCTAATGGTACTACTACTAATTCAACACTCATGGGTACTTAGTGCTAGCCTAGCACTTCGTTAGTCTTTTATATAAATTAACTCGCTCAGTTCATACTAATTCAACGCTCATGGGTACTTAGTGCTAGCCTAGCACTTCGTTAGTCTTCTATATAAATTAACTCGCTCAGTTCATACTAATTCAACACTCATGGGTACTTAGTGCTAGCCTAGCACTTCGTTAGTCTTTTATATAAATTAACTCGCTCAGTTCATACTAATTCAACGCTCATGGGTACTTAGTGCTAGCCTAGCACTTCGTTAGTCTTTTATATAAATTAACTCGCTCAGTTCGCACAGTAGCCCTGTGAGTGGTGGGGACCTTCATCTCTCTTCTCTATGGTACAGATGTGATTTGTTGGAAGCGGTTTGATTTGGATCTGAACTTTGAAGTGTGTCATGTCATATAAACAACATCCTGTGTTCCACCCCACTCGCACAGACCCTGCTGTGGCTGCCGCCCTGAATTCCCAAATCCTTCTTGTTACCGTGATATCAGTGTCACTGCTGAGTAAAACGTGTCACCTTTTAATAGTTCACCTCCTTTCACAGCAGAAAATCAGTGCTCACCGTGTTTGGTAGAGGTGTTTGTGGAAATTCTCTGCCCACTGAAGCGAACCCTTTGCCTTTCCCTCTCATGTTGGCGTGTCTCCTTTCCCTTTTCTCTCACCCCTTCAGCAGATCTTTCATCCCTGTTCATCTCACTGGTTGCTCATTTTCAGAAATGAATGTGGGTCCTGTTGGGGTCAGGGGATGGCTGCAAGAGGGATTCCTGTCATCGTTGATTTCTCTTCTGTGTTCCCGAGTCCCTTCCTTAAAAGTCAGGGACATAGGGGGCCAGTTCAGAGAAGAGCCGGTGTCAAGGGCCTCAGTCCTCGTAGAAACCACAGCCAGCTGCCTTGGCCACCTCGGATGTCAGCCTCAGTCGTCTCGGTGGCATTTTATGTACAGGATGCTTCCCTGAGCCTCTGTGTGGGGATGCCGTAGGGCTGGTTGATGGCTGTTTGAGGACATGGCTTTTCTGAGAGTCCTCCTTGGCTTGCTGGGCCCTTGTGTTTCTTCTCATTTCCTTCTTACCTGTCTGTGGGGCAGCTACCTCAGAGGAACTGGTGTGGAATAGACCACCAGGCTCTGGGCAGCTCCTGGGCATGGCAGAGGCAACCCTGGCTTTGGAGTCAGACTCTGAGGGTAAGTCTGGCATGACCCTGGGAAAATGCCCCTCTGTGCCTTCATTGTTTGCACCTGTAAAGGCAGAGCATCTGGTCTCCCTGCCAGGCTGTCAGGAGGCTTCAGTGAGACTCTCATGTGAAGCACACCTGCTTCAGTTCATAGACCCGCCCCCCCAATAAATGTTTAACCAGCTACCCTCTTCTCCCAAACACCCTTTAAACTTTTAATCTCTTTCTCCACCTCACCCCCTCTTGAGGCTCTGACCTTTTTTTTTTTTTTTGCAGTACGTGGGCCTCTCACTGTTGTGGCCTCTTCCATTGCGGAGCACAGGCTCCGGACGCGCAGGCCCAGCAGCCATGGCTCACGGGCCCAGCTGCTCCATGGCATGTGGGTATCTCTTTCTCCACCTCACCCCCTCTTGAGGCTCTGACCTTTTTTTTTTTTTTGCAGTACGTGGGCCTCTCACTGTTGTGGCCTCTTCCATTGCGGAGCACAGGCTCCGGACGCGCAGGCCCAGCAGCCATGGCTCACGGGCCCAGCTGCTCCATGGCATGTGGGATCTTTCCGGACCGGGGCACGAACCCGTGTCCCCTGTATCGGCAGGCGGACTCTCAACCACTGCGCCACCAGGGAAGCCCCAGGCTCTGGCCTTTTAACCATGAAGAATGGCTCTACCTATTCCCACCCGACTAGAATTCTTATCTTTTTGTTACTTGGCCCTGATAATCACAGAAGCACCTACACGTTCGCAAGACATCGCCAGCCTTCACCTTCTTGCTGTCTCCCTGCATCTTAGCATGATTTCTACACTTGCATCCTGAAGAGACTGATGAGCAGTCTCTGGCTTTGTTTTTGTCGAGGAGGGTGTGCTGGGAAGCCTCCTGGCCAATTAGAAGCAAAGGAAAGACCAAACTAGCTTAGCTCTGGAGTAGTTGCCAAGGGCTTGTGTCATCATTGTTGGCAGCGTTAATTAACCATTCACGGGTGTAGGATGGTCCTTGGCTGATTAAAACCTCTTTCCTGCCCTTGAATGTTTGATTAAAAACCTCACGAGAGAGGGGGCAGGTGTTTCTTCAGCTGCTCAGAGTTGGAAAAGATAAGATCAATGACTTCTTACGGTTGTTCTTAAAGCCATTGGAATGACCTTGCCATGCAGAATGGATAAAATGAAGTCTGAAGAGAAGGATCCGACGGGAACGAGCATTGCTCTGCTCCCTTGTCTCTGCTGGCTGCTGGGCTGGGCCCTCGATGTAGCTTAGTGATCGGACGGCAGGGTTGAAATCCCCGCTCAGCGACTTGTCACACATGAGCTCTCTGGGACACCTCCTCTCTGAGCTTCTGTTTCCTCGTGTGTAAACTAAGGGTGATAACGGGATCCGCCTCGCAGGGTTGTGGTGGGGGCTTGAGGCCTTGGTACTGGGCTGCCCGAGCTGGTGCGTGATGTTAACATGCCAATAACATTCCAGCATAGGTGATGGTGTCTTTACTTTTCAGATGACGACACTGAGCCTCAAGTAAGTTAATACGTGGCCCAAGTTCCCATGGCTGGTAAATGGGCAGAGCTGAGGATTCCAACCTAGGTCAGACTGATGTCAAGAAGTTCCTGGCCCTTCCCCGCTCCCCACCTCCCCTGGCAGCAGGCCTGATGCCCATTATTGCCCCTCTGTAGACCACTCTAACTCAGTGAACTGAATTGAAAGTGACAGGAGAGAATGAATAACGGTGAATTAATCCACAAGCCTGTTTCATTAGCTCTGTTTCTAGATGAAGAGAGAAAAGCTGAACTTCAGAGTAATGACTGAAAAAAATGACATTGTTGAAAATCACAATACAGTAGATAATACTGAGAGTCTGCCAGGGGCGTGACTGCATTTGGTTGTCTGCGGTTAGGGAGCCTGTAGGACTGAGTTTGGAAACTGGTGCCCTTGCACAGCGTGTTAAAAAAACTTTATTTTAAAGTTACCAACATTTAAAAATTATGAGATTTTATGTTGAAATATAGATTTCTAGATTTTCTTAAACTTGAGGATCTGTGACTCTGGGCCTACATTTACTGTTGACTTTGTTTGGAGCCCAGCACCCCTGCCCTTTGTAGATGGGGCAAAAGTACTCCAGGTCACCACAGTCTCCACCCCTCCCTATCGCCCCTGACACTTGAGACAGAATGTCGGTTGCCATTTATTGTTGTACTGTCATTATTGTTCCCACTGTTCTAATGGGAAATTCAGCAGTTTTCAAGGGTAAACACCTCTCAAGTTGTAAGCCTTTGAAGCCAGTTTCTAGAGTGCTAAAACCGTTGTTTTTGTCAATTTTGTTCAGTTTTATAGTTGCTTTTTGGGGAGAGGATTTGTTAACCTTCTCACTGGCCTGTAGCCAAAAGTCCCTTATTTCTTGTTTTTGTCTTGATTTTGAATACATTCTTGTCTTCGCATGTATCTGGTATTTTCGACTGAATGCCAGATGTTGTGTATGAAGAATCGTAGAGCTAATTTGAAGTTTGGAATGATGGTATCTTTTTTCAGAGAGGATTTACTGTTGCTTCCAGACAGTTAGGGTAGAGGGAGATCAGTTTAATCCAGTCAAGGGATCAAGCCAGTTCACACCTGGCCTTTAGCATTTGTGATGCCTGATGTATTTCTAGGATGTAGTTCTTCGGGGTTTCCAGCTTATATCAGTTTCCTGGAGTTGCCATAGCAAATTTGCACACCCCGGGTGGCTTAAAACAACAGAGAGAAATTTACTTTTTCACAGTCTGGAGGCCAGGAGTCCAAAATCTAGGTGTCGGCAGAGTTGGTTCCTTCTGGAAGGCTCTGAGGGGAGGGTGTGTTCCTAGCGTCTGGTGCTTGTTAGCAGTCCCTGCCATTCCTTGGCTTGTAGCTTTATCACTCTAGTCTTGGCCCCTCTCTTCACATGGCCTTCTTTCCTCTGTGTCCATGTCTCTCTGTGTCCCCTCCTCTCCTTAGAAGGACACCAGTCGTGTTAGATTAGGTCCAGTATGACCTCATCTCAATAAATTACACCTGCAAAGAGGCTTTCCCCAAATAAAGTCCCATTCTGGGGTTCCAGGTGGACACGAATTTTGGGGGGCACTATTCAGTCCAGTACACAGCTGAATCCCTGAGGTGTTTTCCAGGGCCCTTCCTCATCTGCAGGTCCCGGACTCTAATTTTTTTTTTTTAAAGACCCTGTGAGAATTCTGAAAGCTCCACTTAACTTCTCATCAGAGAAGCTCTGTAGTTGGGAAAAGCCTTAGGGCAAAATAAGGCCCTATAGACAGGAGTCATGTCTGTCGACTTCTCTTCTCTTTGGGATCTGAGTTCCTCCTGTCTTTCTTGCCTTTGCAGAGCTCCTAGTCCTTCAGTTTTGCTTTAATTAAAAAAAAAAAAAAAGGCTGGCATTTTCAGTTGCTGTTCTTTTCGTGGGGGAGTTGGTCTGGTTCAAGCTAATCTTTCACAGCCGACAGTGGACCCTTGGAGTGATGCTTTCAGCTTGTGCCTTTTCCGGTGGCCAGATGTGCCCCCTCTGTGCGTGACCATCTTCTGTTACTTTTCTATAAATCAGGTGCCAGCTTTTCCGTCTGAGGTCAACTGTAGCCTGGGAAAGGGAGTTTGCAGGCAGTTTTCCTTCAGTTTTGTGATGATTTTAATCAGTACCCACATACATCCCCCATTCCCTAGTTTGCTGTCTATTAGGTGGTTTTGTATTGTTTGTTTTTGATTTTAGCTTGGTATTCAGGTTTCTTTTTTTGTGTGTGTGTTACGCGGCCTCTCACTGTTGTGGCCTCTTCCGTTGCGGAGCACAGGCTCCGGAGGCGCAGGCTCAGCGGCCATGGCTCACGGGCCTAGCCGCTCCGTGTCATGTGGGATCTTCCCGGACCAGGGCACGAACCCGTGTCCCCTGCATCGGCAGGCGGACTCTCAACCACTGTGCCACCAGGGAAGCCCCTCTTTTTGTTTTTGACTTGGGAGGTTTTTACCCAAACATCCCTGGCCTGTGAAATGTTGGTAAGGTAGAACATCATTCTAAGCAGTTATGCTGCCAGCTCAGCAGTTATGCCGTCTTGGCGGGCATGGGAAGCAGTGTCCATCCCAAACTGCAATCCCTTTGAATAGATCGTCCAGTTAGTTGAGTTACGCAGGACCCAGAGAAGTTTAGAAAAAGGTCACCTGGTGTGTCTTCTTTAGAATTCAGACCCCAGAAGTGGGAGCCTACTGTGCTCGGTAGAGCCATTTCCTCTGACTTTTGACAAGTGACTGGATTTATCTGTACAGACAGTTGATTTGCCGGTGGTGAGGTGGGAGCCTGCATTTTCCGAGCCTGTCCTGCAGTTTGTTTAACCTTTCTATTCCAGTTATGCAAGGTAGCGTGAATCATTACAGCCGACACTGGTTATTCCCCACCCAGCAGTTCTGTCCCTTCTTTCTTGCTAATAGAACTCTGGTTTTGTTCTGATGCTGGGTGGCCATGAGCTTCAGGCCTGAGGCTAGCCACAGGAGGAGTAAATCTGGATCAGATCAGGCCAGCCATAATAATTTCCAGCCTGCCAGTAGTTGGTTTAGGAATAGACATGTGATGCAATTCTGACCAAAAGGAAAGGTCTGCTGAGGGGCTTCTGAGAAAGCTTCTTGCTGTTTAAACAGAGACACAAGAAGGCTTATATTATGGCCTTCGGTTGTTTTGTGAGACTGTGATATTTGGAGCTATGGCAGTGATGTTGTGACCATGAGGAGGGACCAAGTCTGAAGATGAAAGCCGGTACATTCAGGATGGCAGCTCAGAAAGATGGAAAGTACTTGGACCCTGATAATGTCACTGAGCTACTGAATTAACCAACTCTGGAACTGCCCTACCTCTGGACTTAATGTTATGTGAGATAATTAGTTCCCTAATATTTTAAGGCATTTTGAGTTGGATTTCTTTTTACTTGCATCCAAAATCATCCTAACTTAAACAATAGAGAAAAGCAAGACAACTTAAAAAAAAAAGAGAGACCTACGCTCCAGAAACGGGAGGAACAATGTGATTAGTACATTCATCTTGGAAATGGCACTTGGGTGTTTTCTGCTCTTTTCAGTGAACCACAGGTTTGGCTTTCTTAGTGTTTGCTAGTGACTCATATTGAGCAGCTCTTGTGACCCAGGGGATTCGTTAGACCATTCACACCTGTTGTTCCACTTTACTGCTAAAGTGATTATGCATAGTCAGTAACAGTGTTCCCATTTTACAGGTGAAGAAAATGAGGCTCAAAGAAATGAAATAATTTCCTTAATGTTCCAGAGTTAAAAAGTGGCAGAGCTGGGATTTCTACTCAGGCAGGCCTACATGATTGTGATTCTGAAGCTCCTACTTTTATTTATAATGGCATATTGTTTCCAGAAAGAGGGCTCTCTGAAAGATCGTGACCCCCTTCCTCCATTTGAACTCATGAGTAAATTAAGCAGCATTTTATTATTTATTTATTTTGGCTGTGCCAGGTCTTAGTTGCTTCATGTGGACTCTTAGTTGTGGCATGCGGACTTCTTAGTTGTGGCATGTGGGATCTTTAGTCGTGGCATGAAGACTCTTAGTTGAGACATGCATGCGGGATCTAGTTCCCCAACCAAGGATCGAACCCGGGCCCCCTGCATTGGGAGCACGGAGTCTTACCCACTGGACCACCAGGGAAGTCCAAGCCGCAAGTATTGAGTAAGTTAGGAGCACTCAGAGCAGAGCTCAGCAAACTATGTCCTACCACCTGTTTTGTAAATAAAGTTTTATTGGAACACAGCCTCAAACATTCATCTACTTAGTGTCTAGGGCTGCTTTTAGGCAGAGTTGTGACTGAGACTGTCTGGCCTCCTGACTTTCTAGCTCCTAGCATAGTGTCTAGAAGTATATGGGTTCTTCAGTAAAAATACGTTCAATAAATACCTTTTGGTTGGAAGGAAGGGCATCATCCAATGTGCATAGTGCTATATTTCATGATTCCCGAGGTACCTGAAACCAGGATCACTCCAGAGTACTTCCTTTTCCTGGTTCATAGCCTGTGCCTTCTTGCTGTGTCTTCACATGGTGGAAGGAGCCTCTTTTATCAGGGTGCTAATCCCGTTCATGAGGGCTCCACGCTCATCACCTAAGGGTCCACCCAAAGGCCCCATCTACTAATGCTATCATCTTTGTGGGTTAGAATTTCAAGAGATGAATTTTGAGGGGACACATTCCGATTATAGAAGTGGCATTTCAATGGCATAACCTTGGAGTTTGATGTTCTTGTTAATCACTGAAATATCATCATCAGGTTATGTGTCGGCAGTCTATTACAAGGTGATAGGCATGATTCAGAACATACCAGAGGCACATTTATTATTGAGGTGCCTGTCTTGTAAAATTTAACTGTAACTTTCCTTATCTGTTCAGCAGCCTTTTGGCACCTCTGACCTCGACACTTTGTCTCCCCCTCTCTTCTGTAATGCCACAACCTCTGGGCATACTTTCTACTTCTTTGCAGATCCTTCCTGGCATATCCCTTCTACACCCTCAAACATTAAATATTATTTTTCCTCAGATTCTGTTGTTGACTCCTGTTTCTACACATACTGTCTGAATTCCTCGGTGAAAATTGCCATCTGTGAGTCGATTACTCTTAGTTACACCTCCCGCAGGTCACTCCTGGTCTTCCTCTCGAGTGTTGCTGTTTGGATGCACCACGGGCTTGTCAAGGTCTGCATGACTGAATTCTCATCCCTGTCGCACCCCCATGTTTGCTCCTGTGTTCCTTGCTTAGTGAATGGCTCTGCCCTTCACCCAGGTCCCCTGACCAGCCTAGGGCTTCCTCTCAGCCTCCTCCTCCTCCTTCCCCCACAACTGCTCAAACTTCTATTTTTTTCTCCCTCTCTTTTAAAAATTGTCATAAAGTATACATAACATAAAAATGACCATTTTAAAATGTACAGTTTAAAGGCATAAAAGTACATTCACATTGTACAACCATCACACCATCCATCTCCAGAACCTTTTCATCTTCCCAAATAGAAACCCTGCCCCCATTAAATAATAACGCCCCATTTTCTCCTCCCACTAGCCCCTGACAACCACCACTCTGCTTTATGTCTCTATGAATTTGATTACTTTAGGTACTTCATATAAGTAGAATCATACAATATTTGTCCTCTTGTATTTGGCTTATTTCATTTAGCATAATTTCTTCAAGTTTCATGCATCCTTTTTAAGGTTGGATACTATTCCATTGTATGGATAGACCACCTTTGTTTATCCACTCATCTGTCGATGGACACCTGGGTTGCTTCCACTTATTGGCTATCGTGAAAAGTGTGGCTACGAACATGGGTGTACAAATAACTGTTCGAGTTCCTGCTTTCAATTCTTCTGGTTACATACTCAGAAGTGGAATTTTTGGATCATACAGTAATTCTATGTTTAATTCTTTGAAGAGCCACCGTATAGTTTTCTGTACTGGGTGCTCCATTTTATTTTATTTTTAATTTTTTAAAAATTTATTTATTTATTTTCGGCTGTGTTGGGTCTTTGTTGCTGTGCGCAGGCTTCCTCTGGTTGTGGTGAGTGGGGGCTACTCGTCGTTGCTGTGCTCAGGCTTCTCATTGCGGTGGCTTCTCTTGTTGCCGAGCATAGGCTCTAGGCACGCGGGGTTCAGTAGTCGTGGCTTGCAGGCTCTAGAGCGCAGGCTCAGCAGTTGTGGCGCCCGGACTTAGTTGCTCCACGGCATGTGGGATCTTCCCGGACCGGGGCTCGAACCCGTGTCCCCTGCATCGGCAGGCGGACTCTCAACCACTGCGCCACCAGGGAAGCCCTCATCCTGGTTTTGATCTGTTGTCTCTTGAAGTTTCAGATTCCTCTCTAAAGTCATTTCATGAGCTCCCTACCAGTTCAGCTGGATGGTGCCCCTCCGATCGGTGATGACCCTTCCCCACCCTGCAATGGTCCTGAGTCCTCTTCTCACCAGACCTCTGTGTGGCACCACCATTTTCTTGTCTCCCTCTCTCGGTGGTCAGGGACTGGGTCCATCCTTGCTCACATTTGTAGCTCCAGTGTATTGCAAGGAGCCTGCAACTACATTCAGAATAATGACTCGAGGACCCAGATGTCAGTCATGCTGCTCGTTCTCCTGGGATGCCAAATCCCACCCCCTTCCGTCTGTACATCCTCACAGTTGAAAGCAGGTGGTATTAGTATTAATATAGCCCCAACTGTAAAACTAGAGAAACCTACTTCCTCGATCCTCAGGGGGGATTTTTGAAAGTGGTTGATTGCATTTAACTGAAATTGGAATTTATATTTTGCTTCACCAGGGTACCTTGGGTAACAGTTTCATTTCTGTAGGAAATTGATTGCAGAGGAAGCTGCATGTGCCAGGAGAACCCCAGGCCCATCCTTTTGATCGTGAGGGGAAGTCCGCTCCCTCACCCTCCCATCCCTATCATGTTTTCAGTTCCCTCTTCGTGTTTCTCTGTTGAATTCGCTAACTTGAAAATCAGCTAGTTCTGGTGAAAGAGAGTTGGGAGGATGTCTGCCAAAGGGGCGGAGAAGATGTCCAGGGTGGCGATAAAAATGTTCAGCAGCTGGTGGGGAAGTGCTGGTCTTAGGGAGGGAGCCAGGGCCAGAGCACTGTCCCCCACGGGCGAGGTGTTAACCCGTGAGTCACTGGATTTGGGCAATGTCCATAGGGTCCTGGGAGGTTCTTGACTGCTTGAGTGGCTGAGGGCTTGGGCCAGTGGCCGTTTATTAAGGGGGATGAAACTGTCCCAGCATATTAGGATTTGTTGTAGCCAGACTGATGCCTCTTGGCCGAAGGGGACCTCTGGCTGTTTCAGAGGTATTTAATCTTTTTCTTTTTTTAAAATGAATGAATGAATTTATTTTTGGCTGCGTTGGTTTTTTTGTTGTTGTTGCTGTGTGTGGGCTTTCTCTAGCTGCGGTGAGCGGGAGCTACTCTTTGTTCGGTGCAAGTGTTTCTCATTGCGGTGGCTTGTCTTTGTTGCAGAGCAGAGGCTTTAGGTGCGCGGGCTTCAGTAGTAGTTGTGGCGCACAGGCTCTAGAGCGCAGGCTCAGTAGTTGTGACACACGGGCTTAGTTGCTCCACGGCATGTGGGATCTTCCCGGACCAGGGCTTGGCTTGAACCCATGTCCCCTGCATTGGCAGACGGATTCTTAACCACTGCGCCACCAGGAAAGTCCCGGGTATTTAATCTTGATGTCCTGTAAATTAAGACTCAGACCTGGCTTCGGAGTTGTCAGTGTTGCGTTATTATCCAGCCTGTTGGTGTCATGGATACTTTGCTTCGCTTCTGTCAGCATGAAAATGGCTCTTGCGCAGAGGATGGAGTACACCCCTAGAAGGAAACGGCACACGTTTTAGAAGTGTTGGAGAAAGTTTCCACTTGTTCATAAAGGGGGTACCATAGGCCCCTGTGTCACGTGGGTGAAGGCCAGGTGTGCTCTGTTGAGGTGTTAGAGCTGGGAACTCAGCCTTCAGATGATCACAGGGGCCAGACAGCTGACAGAGATGAGTGAATCGTGCTGGTGAAGGATGCCAGGGAGTAGTGGCACCTGAGAGTCACCTGGCCCCTGCAGAGCAGGCTGGGATGTGTAGTCCGTCTGCAGATTCAGGTGGAAGAGAGGATAGATTTGGATGAGCAGCTAGCAGTCTACCACGGTGGAGCTTTTCCTCTTCTCTGTAGAGTGGTCAGAGACACCTCTTCATGGGGACATTTGAATAGAGACCTAAGGAAGCGAAGGAATTAGCCATCCTGTTATTGGGGGAAGGAATCCCAGGCGGTTCAGCAGGTTCAAAAGCGTGTAGCAGTCAGTCTCTTGTTTGCTCTCAAGTTGACTCCCTGCCCTTGCCCTGCAAACTCTATTTCCCGGGTCCCCTTGCCCATCATTTCAGTGGGAGGTGGTGATACGGTCAGCAGGTGAGAGGAAGAAGGGAGCTGGAATATTTCTTCCTCTCAGCCCTGCTTCAGGGGGCATCTCTAGCCATGGCTGTGCTTCCTTCATGGTCCTTGGAGGTCCCCCGTGGCTGCCGGTCAGGCCTTCCTTGTTCCCCCACTTTCCTCCTAGGTGCCTCTGCCACAGTCCAGCTGTTGCCCGCAACCCTGGTTACACTGCCTGGGAAGACCTTTTGTTCCTCTGGCTTTAGGGATGGATTAGCTTTCTGACGTCAGTTATCTCTGGGTGCCCTCATTATCTCCTGTTTGGCTTTCTGGCTCTTCCAAAAGCTCTGTAACAGATGTCCTGTTTGAAATTCCTTCAGTGGCCTAGCTGGTGTGGTTTCTGTTCTCATGGCTGGGTGGGCCCTCCAACCAGTAGACTTGGCTGGTTGGAGGAGCGGCCAGGAGACCAGTGAGCCTGTTGCAGGGTGAGTGGCAGGGAGAGTGGGACGAGGTGAAATGGAGAGGTAGTGGGGAGCCCAGTCACGTCCGGGCAGTAAGTGGTAATATATCCTCCTTTTCTTGCTTTATTTTTGTGATCTCCTTTCACCTCTACCCAGATAATTGGCACTTGTTCTGTAGAGTCAGTAGGGGTGTTTAAGTTTAAATCTACTGAAGTCTTCCAAAGCAATCCAGCATCTCAGATCATGGTACATTTATTCATTCTTTTTTTAAAAAATTTTTATTGGGGTATAGTTGATTTACAATGCTGCTTTAGTTTCAGGTGTACAGCAAAATGGATCTATATTCATTCTTTAAAAATGTATCACGTTCCGGGACTTCCCTGGTGGTCCAGTGGCTAAGACTCCACGCTCCCAATGCAGGGGGCACAGGTTTGATCCCTAGTTGGGGAACTACATCCCACATGCCACAACTAAAAGATCCTGCATGCTGCAACTAAACATCCTGCAAGCGGCAACGAAGATCCTGTGTGCCACAACTAAGACCCAATGCAGCTAAATAAATAAATATTTAAAAAAATGTATCAAGTTCTGAATTGTACACTTTAAAATGGTGAATTTTATATTAAGTGAATTTTACTACAATTAAAAAAAAACTGGAAGTGGCTAAGTTACCTTTAACTGGCAAGTTTTAGTTTTTTTCTGAGAGAAGGGAGTTTAAAAACTAACTGGAAGGAAATTTAATAGCAGAATTAATTTCAGTTGCAGAGAAATAAAGGCAATTCCATCTTTACTAAAAAAAAAAGTAAAATGATACAGCTGCTGTGGAAAATAATTTGATGTTTTTTCAAAAAGTTAAACATGGAATTACCAAACGATCTAGCAATTCCACTCCTAGATGCATACCTAAAAAAATTGAAAGCAGGGACTTAGATACTTGCACACAAATATTCATAGCAGCATTATTCACAAGAACCAGAAGGTAGAAACAACTCAAATGTCTATCAGCAGATGAATGGATAACAAAGTGTGGTATATACTATATATCATGGAATATTATTCAGCCATAAAGAGAAATGAAGTACTTTTACCTACTATAACATGGATGAACCTTAAAAACATGCTAAGTGAAATTAGCCAGTCACAAAAGGTCACGTGTTGTGTGATTCCTCTTATACGTAGAATCTAGAAGAGTCAAATTTGTAGAGGCAGAACATATGTGGAACAGAGGTTACCAGGGGGTGTGGGAGGGGAGGATGGGGGAGATTAGTGTTTAATGGGTATGAACTTTCTGTTTGGGATGATGAAAAATTTCTGGAAATGGATAGTGGTGATAGTTGCACGACCTTGTGAATGTACTTCATGTCGCTGAATTAGACACTGAAAAATGGTTAAAGTGGTAAATTTTATTATGTATGTTTTACTGCAATTGAAGAAAGCGAAAAAAAAAAAGTCCTAAGTTTACATACTTCGTACAAGTCTTAATTATGTGTTCTTCACGGTTAAAGCACAGCCCCTGTGTTCTAGTTCCAGGAGGCGTCTTGTAGTTGGTTGGGAGATGGCCACGTGACAGAGCCACAGCCCCCTCATTGGAAACTCTGCTTTGCCACTGCGTTTGTTTCTTGTAGTCGGGCTCATGCAGATTGGGGTGTGACTGGGATTTGGGGACACCTCTGCTCGCCCAGGTCTCAGGCTGGAATATGGAAGCACTTGGTTTTGCCTTTTGTTCCTGGAATGGTTGATACGACGTATGGCTGATTCTGTTAGCTTCCTGCCTAGAATCCTTTCCCCTTTTCTTCTTTGGTTTAAGAGAACCCTGATTTTGCTTGCGGCTGTGGGATGTCCTTCTCTAGGTCATGGCTCATGAGTGATTTAGCCAGTCTTGACATGTTCTCCACTCCCTTGTGCTTTTCTGGGGTAACTTATCCTTACCTGAAAAAAGGGAGTGATAGAGCTGGCTTTATTTTTTTTTTTTTTAATTATTTATTTATTTTTGACTGCACTGTAGCATGCGGGATCTTAGTTCCCCGACCAGGGATCGAACCTGTGTACCCTGCAGTGGAAGTGCACAGTCCTAGCCGCTGGACAACCATGGAATTCCCAAGAACTGACTTGTATCTTAACCTCTTTCTTCTGCTCCAATTGTGAATGTGAGACCCAGAGTGTTGACAGTCCTCAGAGACAGCGAGGGTAGAGGGTAGAGATTCTGCCCATGATAGAGCCTTTGAACCAGCTGTCTACCTCCAGACTAAGTAATTAAGAAAAATAAGCCTTTCTTTGTTTACAAGGAGCCTAGCTCCTTGTAGTTGGGTTTTCTGTTTATTGTTGAGCAGTGCGTTTGTATGTGTGTTTATTTTTGAGAGATGCCATCACCCGTTGAATGTGTGCATGCATTGCTCAGGGCCTGCCATGTTCTCGGCCCCCAAAATGATTGTCAGTTGGTTGAAGAACCTGCCCTAGCTCCCTGCATTAGGCTTCTTCTGGTTGCAGGTGACAGCCAAAGGGCACTTACTGACTGAAGTACCCAAGAAAACTAGGGGTTGAGCTGGGTCCAATGGAGTAGCATCCCCTACATCTGTCCCTTGGTCTCTCCCAGTTCTGCTTCTCTGTGGGTTGGCATCTTTCCCAGGTGGCCACTCTACCTGATAGGGGAAATGGACCCAGGAAGTGCCAGATTTACACGACAGTTATAGTTCCTACTTCTAGAACGGCAGTTGGCAAACTTCCTTAAGGGATCAGATAGTAAGTATTTTAGGCTTTGTGGGCCATAAGTTTCTGTAGCAACATCCCAGCTCTGCCTTTGTAGCAGGAAAGCAGCCACAGGTGACTTGTAAACAAATGGACGTGACTGTGTTCCAGTAAAACTTTATTTACAGGGCTTCCCTGGTGGCACAGTGGTTAAGAATCTGCCTGGCAATGCAGGGGACACGGGTTCTAGCCCTGGTCCGGGAAGATCCCACGTGCCATGGAGCAACTAAGCCCGTGCGCCACAACGACTGAGCCTGCGCTCTAGAGCCTGCGAGCCACAACTGCTGAGCCTGCGTGCCACACAGCTGAAGCCCGCGTGCCTAGAGCCCGTGCTCCACAACAAGAGAAGCCACCGCCATGAGAAGCCCCCACTCGCCCCAACTAGAGAAAGGCCGTGCAGCAACGAAGACCCAACACAGCCAAAAATAAATTTAAAAAAACACAAAAACTTTATTTACAAAAAGAGGGGTGGGGTTGCTGAATTTGGCCCTTGGGCCTTTGTTTGCTGACTTCAGTTCTGGAGGGAGACAAGGCTTCTCTTCTAGCATTTCAGGCAGAAGTTGTGGGGAGGGCCCCATGGTCCAGGGTGAGGCCAGTGAAGCACTCACTTCAGCCACAGAATTTAAGGGAACACCAAAAGCTCAGCGATCAAGATAAATAATATTTTCATGCAATATTTAAAAAAAATCAAAGTTAATACAGAAAAAAATCCATCACGCAAAGGTCACGCAAAAGTCCCACAAAATATCAAACAGGACCAGGATGAGGGGGTGCTGAGTGAGGCAAGTTGAGGCGCCCGCCCTGCTGTGGCCAGGTGGTTGACCAGCTTGGGTTACCTGCCCACCCCTGTGGGAGGGAGAGTTTGGTAGTGCTAAAAGCAACTTCACAGGGAACCAAATGGAACACGGTTCCCCTAGGAAAGAGGGGTGCAGCTGCCAGAAAAAGGGAAAGGGATGCCGTTTGCCTGCCTTGGTTCTAAGCACTTCATATCATGCTTTATTGTCTCATTTTTTTTCCCTCTTAGCAAACCTCAAAGGCAGGTAGTTCTCCGCATTTTACAGATGAGGAAAATGAAGGACAAACTATGTTGCCGAAGGTCACGCAATGCTTGAAGTAGAATTCGCGCCAGGGATTTTGCCCTCAAAGTATGCATTCTTGAATTCTTGGCATCGATTAAAGTTGAGGCCTGTTAGAAGCTTTGCCAAAGGCCCCGTGCTTTCATCATCCTCTGTCAGCAGGTGCCCCTAGGTAGCTCACCTCAGTGCCCCTTTCTTAGCTCTTGTTCTTGTCGGCAGATGGCTTTAAGGAGTTGGGGGAACCAGAAGCCCTCACCCACTTTTGGAATCAGCCTCCGGTTTAAAGCAACAAGAGATAAGTGTATATTCCCAAATTAAATTATGGACACTGCAAGTTTTAAGTGGCAGGTGAGCTGTGCTTTAAGTAGACCACATTAATTCTGGCAGTGGAAGCGGAGCCCTGCTGGGGTAATAATGATTGTCAGAAGCATCACCCAGGCAGGCTCTAGAAGGATTCTGTATCGGTAAGCAATTTGCGAAATTGAAAGGTGAAAACACACTTTGAGGTGTTTCATGCGTACTCAGGGTCAGAGGGAGGTGACTGCAGTTTTCAGGAAAGACAATGCAGGTGAGAGTCACTTGATTGGAATCGTGATGGATGTACTGGTGGTTGTCTGGTGGGTTACAAAACAAGTTTTTGGCTGGTCAGCTGGCTGGCCCAGAGTGGTACTCTTACCAAATTCTAAGAGAGGCTTCCAGTAGAAAGAAGCCTGTTTGCACTTGTGCGGTTTGGGCTGATCTAATGGGTTTCGGAAGGGGATTAGTTTGGCTTTTAGGGATTGAGACAGAAGGTATTCTGGGTAAACTGCCCTGCTGGTGGTTTTACCAGTCGTTCCTGAGATGTTTATTCTAAATGATCTCAGAGGTTGACTTGATACGCAGATGCATGCACACACTCATAAGTACACACACATTTGGATGCTGTTAGCAGAAAAAGGAAAAGAGGAAGCAACATGAATGCTCTTGGGTAAAAAGATAATTTAGCGAACAGTGGTTGGTCATCATGGGCTGGACGTCATGCTCAGTGTTCTACCCCCCTTTTCTCCAGTTACCCCAGTAACCCTAGGTGATTCTGCACTTTGGGGCTTACTTTAAGGGAGAGGAGTCTGAAGCTTAGCATGGTTGAGGGGACCTGCCCAGGGTCCTTCCGCTGAAGACCTCCTCACCTGTTGTCCTGCCTGCTAGACTGGAAGCTTGTTAAGAACGAGTCCTTCTTGTCTACCTGGCGGCCCATAGCCTCGCCCAGCTTGTGGCTACTGGGAAGAATACAGTCTGTGCTACTTGAGCCGAACTGCAATCTTAGAGTGAGCTTATTAACTTGCTGTCCAGTTTATGGAGATGTGTGTATTCACATCCTTCTGGAAGGAAGCTTCAAAGCTCTTGTCACCTTCTCAGAGGGGTCTGAGCCTATTTAGCTCCTGGATCAGAATCCCCGTCTAGCAGCAGAGACTCAGCAGTTTCCCCCTCGGGATATCGAGCAGTTGTGAACGTGATCCTTTTCAAGGAGGCAGAGCACCCCTCACTTTGCAAGGCAGTGTGATGAAGTGGTTTGCAGGGAGACAGCTCTGAGGTCCCTTTCTGCTGTACCACTTATAACCGTGTGTCACTGGGCCAGTTACTTCACTTGTCTGGGCCTCAGCCTTGTCTTTGACATGGAGATGGCCTTGGTGGATGTGAGGACTGAGGTCGGACGGAAAGTGTTGGGTGCAATGGCTGGCACGTAGTTAATGCTCAATAAGTAGTAGCGGCCATCGCTATTGTTGCCGTTATTATTGGCAGCATTGAAAAGTGTTGATGACTGTCCTTAAGTAAAGAAGGTTGGTTACAAAATTAGGTATACACTAGAATTACACCTATGAAAAACATCTGTGTGCACGTAGACAAGAAAAGCAGGATGTGAGGTGACACGATGACTATTTTATGGATAAAAGCAAACTTCTTAGCTTTCCGTAAAGCCTTAAATCTGCTCAGACCTATGGAAATCTCCCCTAAGGAACTAGAAACAAGAACAGTGAGTTATGTACAGGGATGTTCAAAGCATTATACAGGGGAAATTGGCATTATATTATGTTCCCAATAGTCCTGAAATAAATTGTATTTAACTGGGGAGCTATCAAAAATCACATTCTCAGAGGTCTTTACATGTTACAGGAAAATATTCATGATCTAGACAAGAAAAGAAACAAGTCAGGATACAAAGCTACGTGTGTGTGTATTTATATATACACACATACATACATATACATATACAACACACAATGTGATGGTGTATTAATTTCTTATGGCTGCTCTAACAAATTACCACAAAGTTTGTGGCTTAAAACAGCACAAACTAATTTTCTTATAGTTATAGAGGGTAGAAGTCCAAAGTCAGTTTCACTGGGCTAAAGTCAAGGTGATGGCAGGGCTGGTTCCTTCTGGAGGCTCCAGGGCAGGGTCCGTTCCTTCCCTCTTCCGGCTTCTGGTGGCTTCTGGCATTCCTTGGCTGTGGCCGCATCACTCAGGCTGTGCTTCCCTGGTCATGGCACTGCCTTCTCTTCTGCATCAGCTCTCCTTCCCTCTTACTCTTTTAAAGCCACTTGTGATTACGTCAGGCCCCCAGAGACTACCCAGGATAATCTCCCCATTTCAAGATCCTTACAGGGGTCATTCTGCTGTAAGGACACACCTGCACACCTGTAATGACGTGACCTGTCACACCTGCAAAGTCTCTTTTGGCGTAAAAGGTAACATGCACAGGTTCCAGGGACTAGGATATGGCTATCTTTGGGGGTCATAATTCAGCTCTCACAGATGTCAATTTTGTATAAAAAAGCAAAGTGCAGGCAAAAAGACTGACTCGAAAATGTTAATGTTGGTTGTCACTTCTGGATGGTGGATGGGGGGTTCATTTTTATTTTCAATATACTCTCGGGTATCTTCCTTTTTGGTGCTAAGAAGTAACTCTTTTACAACCCTCAAAACTGCCCATGGACATATATGCAATTCTTTCTTTCTTAATATTCTTCTCCATTATGGTAAATCAACTATACTCCAATAAAAAAAACAAAACCAAAAACTGCCCAAGGGTGTTCCTCTTCAAACGATGCACGTCCCACAGCGCGGTCCCACTGTCTCCACAGAGCCCGTGTTCTGGTTCTATGTGAAGGAGGTCCTCAGCAAGCATGAGCTGCAGCGCTTCTACGCCTTGCGCCACATCGCCTCGGACGTGGGCCGCGGCCGCGCCTGGCTACGCTGCGCCCTCAACGAACACTCCCTGGAGCGCTACCTACACATGCTCCTGGCCGACCACAGCAGGCTCAGGTACCTCAGAGGGGCTCGGGGAGGGAGTGCGCCAGGGGGTGACCATCATACTATCTGCCCGCCTGCATCTGGGGCAGCTGGGTTCCCCTCTTCCAGCCCCAGCTTGTCCAGCTGTGCTGTGGGGACAGTCGACCAGAGACTAAATGAGGATGCCTGTAAAGGGCTCCCTCCGCATGACAGCTGCATGCAGCAAGCACTCAATAGATGCTTGTTATTATTAAGGCCTGGGGTGTGGAGAGAGCTGTTGTCTTAGGACACAGCCTGCGCCCCACTTGCTGGAATTTTAATCTGGGTTTCTTTCGGATGCAGAATTTCTTTCTCTTTAGATGTTGGGTGTTCAGTGCCCAGTTTCATGTTGTGTCTCACCTTGCGTGCTGTGTACTGTACAGCTCCTTTTGGTTTTTTTGAGGTTAATAAACCCCAAACTGATGGAAAGAAATAGGGAAGTTTTAAGTTGGGGAGAGAAGTCATTTGTTATTATTAAACAACGTCTCATTTTATTTTGTTTTCTTTTTTTCTTGATCATAAAGTTCACTCTGTCAGTTAGTATAGGCCAGGTTATGCTATCATAACAGGCATCGTATAAAACTCATTAGCTTGAGACAGCCGAGTTCATTTCTTCCCCCTGCTGCATGTCTGTCATGGGTGGGAGGTCTCATCTCAGGGACCCAGGCTGACAGAGGCTCCGTCTCTACATGCGCTTTCTTGATTGCCAAGGCAGGACAAGGGGCTGTGGCTGAGCGAAGCTCTGGCTCTTAAAGCCTCTGCCCGCTGTGATGCTCACTCCCACTCATATGTCATTGGCCAGCAAGCTCAGCAGGGTGGGTGAGGTGTGGTTATCCCACAGCCATGGGGAGATGGCACTGAATGTGCATCAGCGATAGTGCAGTCAGCCGTATTCCCTTCAGGAACATTTGGCGATGCTGTAGAACCCTCTGGGCGAAACTTAAATCACTCATAAATTGCACAGACATAACTCTGCTAACGTGTTGGTATTTCTTCTGTCATTTTCTTGTATGCTGGTGTTTGTGACCTTTTTCTCCTCTCCCTGTCTTCCTCTCCCTGTCCCTTTCTCTCTCGCTGTTATTTTCCCTCTGAGAAGGGTGGACTAGACATGTTGTTTTGTGTCACCTGATGATGCAAAGGGACAGTGGTCAATTCTGCCCTGGACCCTTGAATAACTTCCACATCAGCCCAGATCCTCAACATTAGCATGTCAGTTAATTCATTAAGCTGGCGTTTCCTTAGTGCCGTGATGCATTTCTGTGATTTCATATTGCTGTGCATTCCCTGGCTCAAGTCTCCTCTTCTGTTTCTTCTGTTGCTTGTGGTCACCTCTCTACCAGTAGTTTGTTAGGTGTTCTGGGATTGTGCACTAAGGCTGTTAAAGATACCCTTGAAGTTCTCCTATTGATGTTGCTTGTGGTACCTTGTCCGGTGTGTTCAGACCCTGTGGATGTGAAATGGTAGGGATGGGGGCCAGAACAACTGGCATCAGCTGTACCTGTGCGCTGCTTAGGGTCTTGAGTTGGGAGGCTGCGAATGTCTGTGTGTACATCTGAGCATTAACCAGCTTTCATTAAGGAAAACATACTCATGTTTCTTATAATAGTTTGTGTGTGTGTGTGTGTGTGTGTGTGTGTGTGTGTGTGTGTGTGTGTGTGAAGCTCTTTCCAGCAGATCATTTACAAGTGCAGTCTGCCCTCTCTATCCCCAGGTTCTGCATCTGTGGTCTCAGCCAACCGTAGATTGAGTACCGTGTTTAAGATCTGTGGTTGGTGGAATCCGTGGATGCAGAATCTGCAGATTTGGAGAGCCAATTGTACTCCACTATTTTATATAAGCATCTGCAAATCTTGGTATCCGAAGTGGGTCCTGGAACCAATCCCCCATGGATACCAAGGGACAGCTGTAGTTCAGAGTTGTGCTCTCATTGTCAAGGTTGAATGTAATAGTGAGCAGTTGAAATGAATCAGCTGTTAAGAATCAAAGTTGAACTTACCTGAATCACTAGCCACTCTAACTTGATGTGGGAAAACCAAATTCATTTACATGCATGAAAACTGGCTCCAATTTGTAAAGAATCACAAATTTGGGAATCAGAGGTCTAGTTGCAGTGCCACCTTGAACATGTAGTCTGTGCTTCCATTGACATTTTTGCCAGGTTGAGTATGTTGAAAATGATGTGTTTCTTTTCTCTTTCTGTTAGTTGTATCCAGTCTCTTGCTGAACTCCAGGTCACCCGTCACTGACTGTGCTTCAGTGAAACTGGGTTTTGACTCCGTTAGTTTAGGGTTCTCTGACCTGGCGGGGAAGTCTGAGGGGTGAGGGTATTTGCTTGTTACTGCTTAACGGGCGATCAGATAAAGAGCTGGGGAATGAGGCTGGGAGACCTGCTTTGGAGCCCTGTCTGTACCATTTATTGCTGAATGACCTCGAACAATGGACTGACCTGTAGGCCTTTCTGTCCCCCTCCTCCCCCACTGCTGTTTAGATCTGTGGGCCTTTTTAGCTTCCCAGCCCTTTCCAGGGGTAACTTGGGCTTTTGGGCTGCAGCCCAAGCTGGTGTTATATACAAATGCCCTGGTTGATGGAGCCATGGAACTATAATTTCTTACTGAAATTGTCTCTTCTTGTATTAACCCAATCAGGGGGGCCTTGTGGGCCGGCTTGGATTTCCTCTCTGTCTCTTAGAGACATAGCTTGAGTGGAAGTCACCCCTGTTTGTCCCCTTCTCCTTTTCTGCTTCAGAAATACCACGTGTACATCTCATGCCTATCTCAGTACTTTCAAGCTCAGGGGACTCTAAAGATCTCAGGGGACCAGTGAGGAAGTTGTAGGATATATGCGCTCAATCCTTTGTTTATAACCAGAAGCCTCAGCCCAGCAGAGACCTCGTATATCCACTCTGGGATAACCAGGCATGGATTTTCCAGGGAACCATATGTGGGAATTGTTTGGCTGACAGATGCTGAGAACCACTGTTCAGAGTTTTTTCCCTCTGTTTTCCAATTTGCAGCACTTTTTATGAAGACTGGGCTTTTGTGATGGATGAAGAAAGGTCTAGCATGCTTCCTACCATGGCAGCTGGTAAGCCTGGCCAGGGCCAAGGGCGGGGGCTCCTGTGAAGGTTGGTGAGCAGAAGAGGCTGCCTGGGAGTGAATTTATAACTCCAAGGGATGCTCTGGTTTTCCCTCTCCTCACCGAATTAATAATGAGTCACTTGCCGCTGTCCTTCCTTTAGTGGTGATGAGCAATTGAGTCCATTTATCTAGAATTTGATGCCCTGGCTGGGAAAGCATGGGGTTGAGGGTTTTTGGCCATGGCTTTGCAAGTGTAATATAAAGATCCAGGGAACTGGAGGAGGAGACCTGCCTTTGAAGCCTAGCTCTGCCCCTGTCTGGCAGGTGGCCTGGGGCAGATCCTATGAGCTTTTTTACCTTTACTTTTCTCTTCTGTGACGTGGGAATCCTGATAGCACGGCAGTCACCTGTATAGGGCTGTGAGAGAATGAGATGTGAGAAAGAGTCAAGTACATGATTTGTTACTATGAAAGCCCTGCATTGATGCTAGTTGATGAATCGTTAAATTGTTTAACATTTGACTGTCACTCAAAGGGTAAAGTGGGTAACTTGCTTCTTTCTTCCACATCCTTTGTTGCCTCCTTTTTCTCTCTTCCCTCAAAGTTTGCACTGAGTCCCACCTACTGAGAGTTATGTTAGGCTTGTCCATTGATGAGGAAAAGTCAGGTGACCATGATGTCCTGTGTGGGCCGTAGGAGACCAGGGCAAGTTTTTGCCTAAAGTGATAATGGTAATGATATTGGTACACATGTTTTGATTGCTTACTGAGCTGTTTTCGATGGGTGATGGTCTTTAATACTCTGTAAGGGATGCTGCTGTCCCCCTATTATAGATAAGGAAACTGAAGCTCAGAGGTCATGAATGGCTTGACCCAAGGTCTCAGAGCATGTAAGTGGCAGTGCTAGGATTCAACCCAGGCAGTCCGACCTCAGAACTTATTCCTTAACCTCCCCACGGTTGACTTCTTATTTGCATTTGTCTTCCTGACGGATAGGGAGAGAATTTGGAAAGACTCAACTCCAGTGATAGCGGGTATCTCCTGACCCCAGTTTTGTGGGTGGTTTTTATCACCATTTGAGACGAGTGTGTACCCTCTTGTGTACTATAACGTCTGCAGCTTGTTTATTGTGTTGGAGTGTGACTATTGAACAGCAGACACACCAGGCTTTTCCCTTTTTGGGGGCAGGTCTGAACTCCATACTCTTCGCGATTAACATCGACAACAAGGATTTAAACGGGCAGAGTAAGTTTGCTCCCACCGTCTCGGACCTCTTGAAGGAATCCACGCAGAATGTGACCTCCTTGCTGAAGGAATCCACGCAAGGAGTGAGCAGCCTTTTCAGGGAGATCACGGCATCCTCGGCCGTCTCCATCCTCATCAGGCCTGAGCAGGAGACCGACCACCTGCCCGTCGTGTCCAAGCACATCAGTGCCGGTGAGCGAGAACGAGGGGGGGACAGAGGGTCGGGTGAGGATGACAGATTGTGTCATCTGAAAGCGCTAAGGGGAGTGAAATCTGATGCACTCCTATTTTCAGTTCATGTTTGTGTTTATCGTTTTAATTTTTTTTTTGGCTGCACTGTGTGGCATGCAGGGTCTTAGTTCCCTAACCAGGGATTGAACCTGTGCCCCCTGCAGTGAAAGCACGGAGTCGTAACCACTGGACTGCCAGGGAAGTCCCCATGTGTTTATCTTTCTTACCCTTATTCACTTGGAAAGGGATCTGAGAGCCTTCCTGAGATGTGAAGATGATAGGGTAACCAAGCCAACAGCTCAGTCAGAGCAAACTGAAAGGGAGGGTGTGATGGTCACGTGAAGCCAGGGGAAGTTGATCTTCATTCCTTTATCCATTCATTTCTTTAATTATCCTTCTGATAAGTGGGGTGAAAGCCCAGCTCAGGGTGCTATGGAGAATGTATACCGTTGCGGGGATGACATTTAAGTGGAGGCCGGGGGAAGGGAGGAGTTGGTCAGCTTTGACTCTAGGCTGTGAGGAGGCAAAGGAAAGTTGATTCAGTTCTGATCAATTTTGTGAGAAGTTTACAATACCCTTTGAACTTTCTGGGACATCCAGAATATTGCAACAGCAAAATTGGAAATTTTGGGTATAAGAGCTTAATCCTGGTATTCTCAAATCCCTTAAACAAAGCAGTAATCATGGTCATCCCTTTGGAATTATTAATGATGGTGAAGACTCAGAATTCCATGGAGTCTTAGGTGCACACTGGCTTTATCTGTCTTGCCCTCTCTTTCTCGAGCAGACCCCACGCAAATGACATAGAAACAGGACTGTTGATAACTTTGTGTACCAGAGATGCTGGAATTTGCATACCCAAAGGAGTATCTTGGGACTTCCCTGGCAGTCCAGTAGTTAAGACTCCATGCTTCCACTGCAGGGGGTGCGGGTTTGATCCCTGGTCGGGGAACTAGGATCCAGCATGCCATGCAGCATGGACAAAACAAACAAACAAACAAACAAACGAACAAAAACTGGCCAAAGGAGTGTCTTTTCTGTCCATTTTGGGAACCTGCTTTTGACACTGTCTCAGAGTTGGGACACACTGGTGAAGCATCACCACGTCACACCTTGGTTTAGATGGATTTTACTTTTTGGAATCGGCTCCAAAGTGCCTCACACCCAAGGTTGATGATTAAGATGGGTGAACAAACCGGCTCGTCTAAGTGCTGGTCACCAAGGCAGTCTTGACTTCTGTTTCAGTTAGCCTTTGCTGTGTAACAAACGCTCCAAAATGTAGTGGCTTAAAACAAACAACCACAACTTATTATTTTTTTTATGATTCTGTGGGTTGGCAGGATGGTTCTTCTGGTGGTTTCACCTGGGCTCCCTCATGGGGGTTCATTCAGCTGGTGACTGAGCTGGAAGACTCAAGATGGCCCCACTCATGCACCTGGAGTTGGTGCTGACTCTTGGCTGGGGCATCTCAGTTTCCCCCAACATGGTCTCCCATCCTCCAGTAAGCTAGACTGGCTTCTTTCATGGTCATTTCAGGGCAGCATTCCATGAGGGTAATGCCTAGGCTCTAGAACTCACACACTGTTATTTCTGCCACATTCTGTTCTTAAAAGCAGAGCACTAAGTCAGCCTGGATTCCAGAGAGTGGAGAAATAGACAGCACCCTTGATGGGGGCCAGCAAAGCCCCACTGCAAAGGGGCATTGTGCTGGGCTGGGAGGAATTGTGGCTGTTAGACAGTCGACTACAATCCCTAAACTGATTTTCTTGGTCTTCATGGCTTGGTCCCAGCCATGAGAATATCTTCCAAAGATACTTCCATTTGATACAATACGATTCATTTCAATAATGATTCACCCTTTTAATCAAAGTGCTTGGAAGGATTGCTTAGAAGGAATGATTGTAATATATACTCTAGGGCGTATATGTTCACATCAGAGGTAGAGGCACACATCCATTTTGCTTGGTCTCCCGTAGACAAATTTTTTTTCCAAGGGTTAAAAGAAATCTGAGTTTATCTCAGATTTAGTTTTTAGTAGAATAGTAGAGATTTTCCACAGTCTAGAAGCAGGATGGCTCCATCATCGCTTTATCTTGCCTGCTTTTTCTTATCTCATATCTTTTGCCAGATGCCAAGTGTAAAAGGGAGAGGAAGAAGAAAAAGAAGGTGACTAACATCATCTCGTTTGATGACGAGGAAGACGAGCAGAGCTCCGGGGATGTTTTTAAGAAGATCCCTGGGGCAGGGGAAAGCTCAGAGGAGAACTCCGACCGCTCCTCGGTCAATATCATGACGGCCTTTGAAAGCCCCTTTGGGCCAAATTCCAACGGAAGTCAGAGCAGCAACTCATGGAAAATCGATTCTCTGTCTTTGAACGGGGAGTTTGGGTACCAGAAGCTCGATGTGAAAAGCATCGATGATGAAGATGTGGATGAGAATGAGGATGACGTTTATGGGAGCACACCTGGAAAGAAGTGCCCGGGCCACTCGGAGTCGCCGGAGAAGTAAGTTCTGCTTGAGCTTCTGAGGAAGGGTGGCTGGCTCTTTCTATAGTATTGGGTGAAATTAGACTGCAAGTTTTCTGTTTGTTTGGGGCATCATTCCTTTTTCAGATCTCGATTTCAGAAGAAGGAGCATGAGTTTGCTCCACTCCTGAGAACTAAGGAGAAGGGAGCATATATACTATTTGAAGGTACTTACTGCAAAGTTGGTGTCAAGATGTAGGCCTTGAAATTCTTGCTTTATGTCTGTGTCTTTCATTTTTGTTGCTTGGATTTTGCTTGCATCCCTTACTTGCCACTAGCCCAGGACGCTCAGGAGAGAGGCAGGGTATTCTAGACAATAGTCTCCAGCTGGTAATTTCTGTGTTTATTTGCAGGGGTGTGAACGGCAGTAACTGGCCTGCACTCGCCACCTTAACACTGGAGCTGCGGTGCATTTATACCCTCAGGAGGGGCTTGGTGCAAGTGAAGGCGTAAAACAGAAAAGCATAGTTAGGAGCTTGGATCTTAGAATCAAGACAACCTGGGTTCTCATTTACTAGCTGCGTGGCTTAGGTTAGACTAGGTTGGACGAGTTTCTTCACCTCCCAGAGCTTCAGGCCTCGCGTGAGACCTAGAGAAAAACAGCATCTGCTTTGTAGCGTTGTTGTCCAGTTAATGGGACCCTGCGTGTTGGGCCTTGGCCACGGGCGCTGGCACTTCAAGAAAGAATGCAGGCAGCTGTGGCCGCTGTCATACTGTAACTCGTAATAATTCCTGTGCTTGGTCTTACTCTTAATGCCGAATAAACTAGGGACCTCTTCACCTGAGCTCTGTAGTGTGCAGTGCAACCCTAGTCACGGCTGGCTTCAAAACCAGCCCGTGAAAGTGTAAAATGAAGACCCCGAGACCCCCTGGTGCAGTGGAGGGGCACGGTGTGCCTCTAGCCCGAAGCTTTGCATGTCCATGTGTTGAACTGGCGTTTTTTTTCTTTCTCATGAGACTTTCCCTGTTTTTGTCTTTGATTTTTACTCTCATCCTCATTCACATGCATATCCATGTTAGTAGCATTACCTTGTCGATCATCTGGGACAGGTCAGATGAGGCAAACTGCAGATTCACGGTATCCTAATACTTAGAGCTGCCCTGGGGGGTTTGTGGGTGTCAACCCCACCTGATGGATGAAAGGCCAGTTTCTTTAGTTAAGATTTGTCAAACCAGTGGGAAGAACTGGAATTAAGGTTAGGTTGTGCTGTGTTCCAACGCTTATAATACTGTCAGATGTTTTCCATGTTTCTACACAGCCATGAATCTCGATTGGTTGATATTCGGTCAGATCAATGTCATGATTTGCTAACGGTTCCCCTGTTGTTGAGTATTTAGGTTGTTGGCATTGTTTTTGTTTTTTGTTATCAGCCATTCTGAAATGAACATTTTCGTGCACAAGGCTTTTTTCTCCTACTAAAGTATGTTAGGGTAGCGTCCCTCCAGCATTGTTCTTGCGTACTGTGTACAAATGATTTTGTACCTGCATCCAGCCTTGTGACCTGCTATATTAGGGTTCTCCAGAAAAACAGAACCAATAGTGTGTGTGTGTGTGTGTGTGTGTGTGTGTGTGTGTGTGTGTGTTTCTCGTATGTATGTATGTATGTATTTATCTAGAGAGATTTATCTTAAGGAATTGGCTCATGTGATTGTGGAACTTGACAAGTCCAAAATCTGCAAGGTAGGCTGGCAGGCTGGAGACCCAGGGAAGAATTGCAATTTGAGTCTGAAGACAGTGTGCTGGCAGAATTTCTTCTTCCTTGGGGGAACCTCAGTCTTTTTCTGTCAAGGCCTTCAACTGATTGGATGAGGCCCATCCAAATTATGGAGGGTGATCTGCTTTATTCGAAGTCTCCTGTCTTAAATTTTAATCTCATCAAGACAAATACCTGCACAGAAACATCAAGAATAGTGTTTGATCAAATATCTGGGTACCACGGCCTAGCCAAGTTGACACATAAAGTTAACCATCACACTTGCCTACAGTTCTTCCTCTGGGCCTTTTAGGAAATGCCATTTGCATTCTCTGTCTCTGTAGGTGAGTGCACCTCTGAGTTGATTCACTCCACGAATCAGTTTTTTGGCCTCAAACACAGTCATTTCTCTTCCTACTGGACTGGTGACATTGAGGGGAGGCTGGAGCTGGGAGGCCAGCTTGCGAGCCAGGATAGCTGCCAGCATTGTGATGTGTGAAACACAAAACAGTGCAGGGTGACCTTTACAGGGCCTCGGCCCTTTGAGGCCATTGGGCCCCCTATGGATTATGGACAGCCACTCCCTGGCATAAAGAGGGGATCTTGAGTGAGTATTCTGCAGAGCGTCTTGGGGAAAGAGAGAGAAATGATGAGATGGCCTACTGAGTAACACTTTCATTTTGCTTCTAAGCTAATATTCACGTGAAAGGTCTAGGATCCTGGAGGGGCCAGAACTTTAAAAGTTTAATAGCACAGCCAGGTTTGTGGGAGGAAAGGGGCCAGGCTGGGAGAAGCACATGGTGGGTTGCAGTGGCCTTTGGCAAAGCCGAATGCTCTGATGGTCTTTTAGATGCTCTGTTGGCCAAAGGTTTACACCTCTACTTGCTGGCAGTTAAACCCCTTCTTTGATGACTGAGGAAAAATGTCTGATGACTGAGGAAAAATCTTGTCCCTCCTACCTCAGTATTTTATTTTATTTTATTTAACATTGCTTTACAATGCTGTGTTAGTTTTTGCTTTATAACAAAGTGAATCAGCTATACATATACATATATCCCCATATCTCCTCCCTCTTGCGTCTCCCTCCCACCCTCCCTACCCACCCCTCTAGGTGGTCACAAAGCACCAAGTTGATCTCCCTGCGCTATGTGGCTGCTTCCCACTAGCTATCTCTTTTACATTTGGTAGTGTATATATGTCCATGCCACTCTCTCACTTCGTCCCAGGTTACCCTTCCCCCTCCCCGTGTCCTC